>NC_057813.1:119817098-120057684 GCF_018294505.1 Triticum aestivum
ACACAAATAGAAGCCGGTCACCTTTGCAGTCTCTCTTAACACTAAGTAGTTGGAGAAGATTAGGCTCATAGAGCAAAACCAATCTCCCTTTGTGCAGTCGCACTGAAATGTAGAGACGTTGCCCGTGTGACATTTTAGTACAACTGCACAAAACACTCTTAAGAAAAAGTGATTTGTGCAGTTCACCAAAAGGTTGCAATAGCAACGAGGTGAAATGGATAGCCATGTTTGCAAAAAAGAGGTAGAAAGGAAACAATTACTGGCCAATAACAGTTGATGACACATGTGACGATAAAAAAGAACCATATTCCTTGTCCTAAGGGAAGATAACAACACGGTTGTGTTTGTCTAAAATGGTGTGAGGACAAGATTGCAATATGGAATGTACGCCGGACGAGCTACGTTTTGGGCAAAGAACTATGGAAGATCCACATGCAACGACGTGGGAATACGGGCAGTGGAGCAAGGCCCGAGGGGATACCTGGAGGTCGTCGGGATGTAACTAGGTGAGCGGTGGCGGGCGGAATCTGCCCATACCGCGGTAGCAAGCAGGTGGCGTAGGCCCTACCGCGCCGGAGCTTGGTCAGAGAGAATGGCGTGTACCACAGATCGGGACGTCCTGCCTCGGCGTCGTCGAATGGAGAAACGATGCACTTCCTCCCTTTCCCCCGGCGGACGAGATGCGGCCTGATCACTGACCAACGGTGAGAGAGAGAGAGAGAGGCCACCGCAGCCTTGTGTGAGATACTCTGAAGAGAGATAGGCCAGGCAGGCAGGCTCCATTGTATATAGTGGAGCGGACTACCGTTTTCTCCATAAAAATTGTTTTGTATTCTGTGTATGTGCCATTGAGCGCTATAACTTTATTTAAAAATAACGCGCCAACGCGTCAAGTCGAACTTTGTTTCGTGCACTCGTGGTACCACAGCCTCCCTAGGTAAACAACCGCTACACGCGTTCAAATTAGCACGTGGGTTGTCATTTCGTAAAGAAATGAGCTCCACCGTGTACCCACGCAGGTGTGGCTGGGCACGAAGCATGAGTACGTGCACGGTGCACCTATTCTCTTCTTGTATACATACACCACCTACGTGGGGTTGTGTGAGAGAGATACAAACCTAGAGAGATATAGTGTGTTGGGTTCGTGAGAGTTTTTTTGTGGGTGGGTGGGGGGTCAATCAAAAAATGTAACATATGCAATGTGTGTGAAATAGAGTCCTGGATATATCATATATAGAGAGGGGGCGATCCACGAGAAGAGAGTGGAGGTATCATCGGCTTGACGTGTCCATAGAATCGAAGAGAGGGATGATGTGTGTATGTGTGTGCGTGTGTGCGCGCGCGATCGATAAAGAGTGCCATCAAATTTGTGTGTGCCCATGTCAAATATATAGAGTGGCTGGCCTACTGGAAGGTGAGAGGGGACATGTGCAGTTTTTCTCTGTGGCATGGATACCTCCCTACAGCGCTCGACTATCGGTGTGTGGTGGGGGGAGAGGGAGGCCTAATTAACTATAGAGGTACAATGACTGGTATATGTGTGGAGGAGGAGAGAGGCCTACCTCATGTATTAAGGAGATCAATCTACCTCATGTATTAAGGGAGATCGATCGACATCCATGCATATGTGTAGGAGAGGAATAAGGTTGGGAGAGAAACAGAGCTAGAGTGTTGGAGGGGGTGGTAGTGGAGTTGCTTCTAACAAATGGTGGGATAGGCTTGCTAGACAAATGGAGGGCACGCCCGCAACATCAATAAGAGAGGAGATGGCTGCTTGTCTGTGCACGTGCGTGTGAGAGACGGGTCAGGAGGCATGCACGAATGATGAGGGAGGATGATATGGTTGTGGTAAGCAGACGTAACTACATAGGAAGATCAATCACCCTTTGTTAGAGAAAGGAGAGACATAACTTGTGAGGTTCATCGATCGATCGGGGAGGGGATAGTTAAAGTCGATCTAGGTATATGTTGGGAGATCGATCGGTATACATGCATGTGTGTGTTAGAAGCAAATGAGGCACGTGGAGAAGGATAGAGAGAGAGGGATGCATCTATGAGGTGGTACGAGAGGCATACTATATCAAGGGGGAAGGAGTGTGCGAGTACGAGATCGATGAAAAGAGTGGTGGGAGTGCGGCATGGACGGTGATAAGAGAAGAGGGGAAGCTTGTGTTTATGCTAGGCACACCTGCCTAGAGAGGCATATCGATCGATGTGTGCCATAAGGAAGGAGCTGGGGGGCCTACACACATCGTGGGTGAAAGACCTAAACTGAAAATACAAATTTGCGCCATGGAGCTAGAGAATGCTGAGGGAGGGTGAGAGGGATGCGGGCGTGTGCATGCACGAGAGAAAGTTAGCGCTAGCTACAAAGACAAGAGGATTGTGTGGGTGTAAAAGGCGAATAGAGATCATACTTCACTATAAAAAGCGAATTCGGATATTTGCAGAATTTATCATAGTGTTTTAAACCGACGCATGTGTGAATATATATAACGGTGATACACATAGTGTGGTTATGAACATGTTATACTACATATAATATATTTTATCTCTACTTCTTATAAAAATGGAGTTGTTGATGATGGTGTGACTGCCATCCTGCAATATGGGCCGTCCGATTTATATCTGGCGGATAGGAAGGAAACTATGGCAATTTTGAAAAAAGATACCCACACCCCTCTCCATATTTGCAAATTAGGCCCCTTGATCATGTTGATATTCTGTGGAACGCATGGGCATCTTGCTAGTACTACGTATAATATATAGAACATTGATTATAATTTGGGCTAATGTGTGGCTTTTGCAGCTCAGGTCTAAATACTTGTCATAATGTAGGGGGCGGGGCACTATACTTTGTGTGATAAACACGGTGTACGTATGGAACATGGTTTAGATTATGAATATATAGTTAGTACATCAAATGTACTATTATTTGGAATCAACATCAAGTGTATTCAAAAAATAGAATTCTAGTTCATGTAGTACACATAGTTCATATCTATCTCTATAGTAATCATGTGGTGTGTTATTAAGGTAATACACGAATGATGGTTGAAGTTGGCAACAATCATGATTGTAGATTCTAATTGAAATAGAGAAACAAATTCAAATTTAGTTCGAATTGGAGCGGTAGTATAGACATTTGGAATGCACTAAAATGTTGGTATGAGTAGGTTACATGCATTATACATCAAGCGAATTTTTTTAATTGGACATAACATGGATTCATACTCTCTCCTTCCATCTGTATAGGGCGTAATGAGTTTTTAAAGACCGCCTTTGATTATTGACAAGATTAATAGTACATGACATGCACAATGTGTGAAAACTATATCATTGAAAGAACCTTTCACAGACGAATTTAACGATGTGCTTTGTGTAAGTTGCATGTCATATATTATTGCTCTAATATTTGGTCAGAGTTAGCATCGAAAAACGCATTAGGCCCTATATAGATGGAAGGAGGGAGTAGCTTTGAATAGCATTTGTATAGTAAAATGGCGCAAGACACTCTCTTTGTGTGGTGTGAATAGTTTAAATTTTTTCATTTTCTTTTTGGTTGAGGGAAGTGCGAATTGATTTGGAACGTACAAGTACAATATTACTACACGTTAGGCTTGTCCCTAAAATTCAACCCGCGCCTTGTTATATCCCGAAAATTCAGATATCGTGCTCCCAAAACTAGCGCCTTCACAACCCGCGCCTTGCTATCCCAAAATTACAACGCGCGCGAAAACTCCCTCCAGCTGCCAAATCCCGACACGCGAAATCCCCCTTCTAACCCTGAGCCAAAAGGGCCGCTAGTTCAAATTGGTGGGGGGTACTTTCGTAACACACCCTACATTTTGGACAAGCGCGTCCCTAAGTCATGCTTCACCCCTCCCATCGCCCCCTTTTCGCCATTCGAAATCCCAGGCCGCCATAACCTCTCTGCTCCAGCAGCGAAACCCCACCCTCCTCCGTCCGCCACCTCACCGCTGCCCAGCCGGAGCTTCTTCCCTGACGACGTCGTCCACCGCAATAGCTCGACGTCCCTCGTCCACCTCCCCGGATGAGGATCCATCGTCCATATCGTTGTCCCACCGCTTCAGCCGCCCCGTCCTCCACCTCCAAGGAGCTGCTCTGACGATTGTCTCGTCTATCGCGGTTGCTCCATCCCCGCAGCGCTGCCTTAACCTGCTCCACCGGAACCGCAGCATACTCACCGATTCCTCGGACGAAGCCGAGGCCTACTCGGCGCCACCAAAGAGGTTTTACACTCATCGCATCGCACCTTCTCCTTAACTCGACCTCCAGGCGCCGACGGTGCTCCATCGTGCACCCCCATGGAGCGGCTACCTTGAAGCCGATGCCGCGGGCGACATCTCCATGGCGGCTCTCCCCCAGTGCGAGGACCGTTCGGCGGCGGCGTCCATACCAGCCAGATCTGCTGCTGCTGCTGCTCCGGCTCTCGCTCGCTTGCTCGCGCTGCTGCTACTGCTCCGGCTCTCGCTCGATCGCTCGCTCACCCAGCTGCTGCTGCTCCGGCTCTCGCTCGCTCGCGTTGCTGCTGCAGCTCTCCCCCTTGCTCGTGCTGCTGCTCTGCTCCGATTTAGCCACACTTGAGTCGACTGAATCGACTTTTGGGTCAGTCAATATTCAGGGAGTTAAGGAAGAACCACCCGCAGCGGGGACGAGGGCTCGCCGGAGAGGTACCCCACTATCTATCTTGGGGTTCAGGGTGGGGCGGGGGGCCTAGAGGGCTGGCCGAGGCGGCGATGGGGAGTTATTTTGGGGCGGCAAGGCGGCGCTGGGGCCGGCGGTTCGGCCGGTGGTGACTGGCGGCTCAGGGGGGTGCAGGTTGAAGATGAACTGCAGGCCCTCCCTAAACTACATGTCAAGTGCCTCTCTGCTACCATTGCGTTCAGTTTCGATAGTAACATTCAGATTCCACAGTAAATTTCAGTTTGGATAGTTAAGTTCAGAGTCAACAGTTTTTACCTCATCTATTGTAGTCAGGTGGTTTTTGGTGATGTAAATTTTACATCAATTTTACATCATCTATTGGAGATGCTATTAGAATCCCACCTGAGATTGACGATGTCTGTCTTGTGTTGCTTCAGCCTTGACGTCTTACGGCTCACCGGAGCTGCTCCAACGACATAATGATCCATCACAACAGAGCAGTGCCCTGGACGCTGTCTACAGATTCCTCAGATCTTCCTCCACACCTCCGATAGCCACCTCTGCCTCAACTGCTTCAGCAACCAACCCAATGATCCTGAGGTCTACACGGCTACTGCAAAGAGGTTGTACACTTGTTGCATCACTTATTACTATACATTCATGTCGATCCATTGGGGCTATTTTTGTTCAACGGAAAAACATAGCAATAGGGAATTTTCCAATGGCACTCTACTATTCAATTATTCCTGCATTTGGTTGAAAGGAATGAAGCAAAACATCCACCTGGACCTACTTTTCAAAATCCTATGCATGAAAACAAGACCAAGTGCATTAGTGGCAGAATAATATTCTAACTTGAGTGAGGTTCAAATTAATATTCAAACTTGAGTTCTAAATTAGTTGTGGGGCACATATCGAGGCAACAATGAATAGTCTGTCTGTCTAATATCTGGTTCACCTAGGGTATGCCTATATTGTTCATCTTGGGTGGGAAACAAATAGTAAAGCAATCATCATCTGTCTTTTTATTAAATTAAAGCAATCATCAGCCTGCTATCATTATTTTTGGATCCATCCACTGGTTGTTACCATCACTCTAAATTTTTGCATGCTCTCCTTACATAATCTCACCATATTTTTTTTTCGTATGCATGTCAGATATTGTACACAGTCATGCTGAACATGTAGAGAAAAAGAGAAGAGCTTTGCGCGGCAATACAATGTCATGCAGACATCGCTCCATGGTGGGTTCAATGGCAAACCCTCCCCACCCCTCTCCAAATTGTAATCCAGAGGAAAATATCTGTTCTGAGGCGGATTCAGACGCCGCTGACCACTCCTATTTACCCCCAAGGTGTTTGCTCTACCTTGGCATGATGATGTTAGTCATATCATGCATATGTTGCCTTGCAGTGCCTACTTTTGACATCATATATGTCATCTGCTTAGTTTAGACATGTTCTATAATGCCACTTGTTTAGTTTCTATATCATATATGGGAATTATGCAATCTCATGTCTTTTAGCCAGCCATAATATATGTGAAATGTGCAATGCCATCCTGTTTAACCAGGCATCATATATTTGAATGATATCTTGCCCATCCTTTTCTTCATTACATTTCCATTTATCGACAATGTTTGTACATTAAACTACTCTTCCTGTGAATTAGCCATTTGGGTGGGAGATGGAAAAATCTGGAGTGAAAACAAGGCCTTCAGAGCAGACAGTGCTACCTGTCGAAGCAGATCTCTTGTTGGGTCCCGATAGCTCCTCAGAGATGGATTCAGAGACAGATGACCAGTCCTATTCCCCCACCAAGGTGTATGCTCTAACTTGGCACGGTTATACTGCTCATATCATGCATATGGTGTCTTGCATTGCATAGTTTAGACGTCATATACACAATATTCAACACCATGTTCTTAGTTCAGACATCATATCGAATGCCCTCTGTTTAGCATATAAATCACATATGTGAATTAAATGATGCGATCCTGATTACTTAGATAATATGTAGGTGAAATATGTCATGGGATCTTGTTTTGTTATTCATCATATTTTTGAATTATGTTATGCTATGCTATCCAGTTTAGTTAGACATCATATATGTGAAATTATGTCATGCTATCCGTTTTAGTTAAACAATATACATGTCAACTACTTCATGCCCTCTTTTTTCCACACTATCTATTGCATCTGTCTCTCATAACAATGTCTGTACATTCAACTATGTTTCCTGTTTATCAGCCATTTGAATTGGAGTGGGTGATGCTAGTATCTAGTGGACCAAAAACACGGTCTTCAAATAAAACAGTGCTACCTCTTGGTGGAGATAGCACCCCGGTTGTACATGCACAAGAACCAGCCCTACCACACATAACCCAAACTCTCGCAGATTGTACCCCTACTGCGATGGACAGAGAACTAGTTTCACCCAATCTAACCCCAACCCCAGCCGATATTAACCCAGTTCCTGTTGACACAGCACCATCTCCACCACAGAGCTACCAAACAAGAGCAGTTAGTAAGGCAGCTCCAGTGCCCAAAGGGCCAGTACTATCACGGCGAACCCCAACTCCACTAGTTAGTACACATATTCCTGTGGAGAAAGCACAACCAGCTAGTTGTAGTTTAGCATCTATCGCATACATGTTGTTAAATCGTATGTGGGCATCTTCCCATCTTGGAAATATTATACTGAAGATGAAGGAAAATGCCAGTTGCAAGTGTTTGTCCAGGAGTTATGTGTAAGTAATGTTATTCATGGCAATTACTTTGCTTCGTCCCATACATCCTACCTCCATGATGGTTATAGTACAACAAATTTTTGCATTTTTCTCTATAGAGAAGGACCGATTTGGAAACTCAGGATGAGGTAACTTGTGCTAATACCTCTGCTATCTTCAAGAATGCTTGGTGGAAGTATCGGAATTACCTGAAGAAAACGTACTTCACCGGCAAAGAAACTCATCAAATTCCCTTACGTTCTCCTGAGACACATTTACTGGACGATGACTAGGAACGCCTTGTTCTGTACTGGTCCCGAACCAAGAATTTGGTAAGGTCTATGAGCTCATTTTCAATTTTAACTATTATATTCTTCCGTCTTACTGTACTCCATTCATGTAGAAAAAGTGCCTAAACCTGAAGAACAACTGTTCTAGTTTAAGATCCCATTGCTATCATAGTTCAAAAAAGCCCTAGGCGTTAATTGTGCGTTTTGCCACTGCCTTGTGCTTTACTGACCAAAGCGCATGCTTATGCGCAGTTATGCACAGATTAAGCATAGTTATGCACAATGCGTTTTGCCAACGCCTAGAGCCTAGGCGCGCTTAAGCGCTCGCTTAGGCGCGCCTTTTTAACTATGATTGCTTTGCTCTTGTATCACTATATTTACTCATACAAACTTATTTTTAAATTGAAGGATCCAAACGAAACTCCATTGGCACAACATGTATGTTCACACGTGTTTCTTTAACAGGTTTGCTCTTATCAATAGCTCTGTTGATTTCAATTTCAATTGTGTATATAGTTGACTTGCATATCATGCACATTAATAGCATCACCACAGAGCCAATAGTGTTGTTGTACATGTAGACCCATGGTACCCATCTGAAATCTTGTTGTGCCATGTAGTTTCCCACGCTTTGTATTCTTTCACTGCTGCTTTGTCTTGAACTGATATGATTTGAACTGTGTCTCTATTTTGATTTGGCAAGACAATGCAGTGACCATATGACATAGATATATGTTTGTTTGATGCTTTTATTATGTACTAGTACTTGGCAATAGAAGACTTGGTAGTTTAATCCTGTCCACCTTACTAATGAACTGGTTCACCGAAATGAGTTTCATATACTAGTACATGCTAAACTTGTTATGTGTCTGCTTGTTTCTTCTTTTAGAATGCTGATAGAATATTGGGGAAGAGTGCCTTATTAAGCAATGATAAAGGAAGTAATGAAGATAAGGTTCAAGATAGTGACACATCCTTGTTGGTCTCCAACAAAGCTGATAAAACAACTAAGGAAGACTATCTTGAAGACAGCGAGACAACCCCAAAGTCCTGTCTTGGTTTAGTGTTCAATTTACTAGCCACTACCGCTTGCACAAGCTATTCAAACTCACTATCTGAATCAGTTCGGTTTCTTGAGTCTCAACTACAAGCTGAAAGACATCGATCAGCTGTGCTGCGACAAGAAGCAGAAGGACTGCGAAAGTCCCTAGAGCATTCAGATGCATACTTTCTGGTGCAACAGCAAGCGTTGGAGGATTTTAGCGCCAAACAGTACAAAGCTAATAAGCTTGCTAAGCTTATTGCCAGCATGGTGGATACCCAGGATAACGTTTCTTGATCTCTTCTGAAGTTGTTTCAGTTATGCTCTTGTTTTGCTGTCGCGTTTATTTGCACTGGTGGCCAATTTTGACGGCCAGTGTATGTAATATGCTGCTTTGTTCCCTATATTTGCACTGGTGGCGAACTTTGATGCCCAGTGGATGTAATATGTGTAATAGCGGTAATAGGCTAGCGTTTATTGCTTGCTTATTTATTTCCTTATTGTCTTGTTTAGTTGTTTGCTTGTAGTCACTACAGTTCTTTTTTTGTGTTTTTCTAGTGGCCACAATAGCCTATTTTTGGTAAATTTTTTTCCTTCGAAAAAAAGTTACCAATAATAGGATATTTTTGGTAACTAGGCCAAAATAATCATGGCAACACACGGACTATTGTAACCATGGGCCTCCTGCAGGCCATATGTTCCATCGGCCTTCTTCCGGTCGTAGGATCCATTGGCCTTCTATACGGGTCGTAGGATCCATTGGCCTTCTATACGGGCCTTAGGATTCATGGGATTTCTACGGGCCGTAGGGTCCATGGGCCTTCTACGGGTCGTAGGGTCCATGGGCCTTCTACGGGTCGTGCGATCCACTGGCCTTCTACAGGCCGTACGATCCATGGCCTCACACGGGCCGTAGGATCCATGGGCCTTCTACGGGGCGTATCGTCATTCCGCCAATAATGGGTCGTACTGTTCGTGGACCATAACGGGCCGTTAATAGGCCGTATTTGATAAGTCTATGAAAACAGCCCAACGGTTTTTTACATGAAAACGGCCCAACGTATTAACGGCCCACAAATGGGCCGACTACAACGACGGGCTGAATTTGGCCCACAAGCAGAAAATGACAGTAATGGGCCATATGTAACCTAATGCTGCAAATGAGCCCAAGAACCAATGAGCCCTGAGAAGGCCGAAAGATAACTTGGGCTGGAAACGGCCCAATGAAATAACGGGCCGTTAATGGGTATAAAGTGATACACTATTCATCACGAGCCAGTTTTACAACGGGCCATTAATGGGCCAAGAGTTACAAAGGGCCTCATATGGGCCGAAAGAAGTCATGGGCCACACATGGGCCGGAAGTTAAAACGGGTTGGAATCATATTGGACGGCCCAGATGACGCTATTGGGCCTAATTCGGAGAGGTCATAACGGGCTCTGTGTTAGCGGGCTGTAAATGGGCAATATGCGAACAGGCCGTTAACAGGCTTTCCATGGGCCGGCCCGCCACCTTTTGACCAAGTCAAATGGGACGGCCTTTTCACAAGAATGGGCCTCTATTGGGCCATGCCACGTGTCGACGTATCATAGGCGCCTTCGGTCCAATGAGTGGACGACATCTGTCCCAATGGTGAGCGACATGTGTTTCCTCCAGCCAATGATGATTTTACACGTGGAAAATCCCCATTGGTCGGGGCTGTTAACGGGTTATCGGATCCAAAACTGGACCCGATAGCTTAACGACGTTCAATTACGGTGGATGCCACGTGTCGGTCACCCTTGACGAAAGCACTTCTGTGACGCGCGATTTATCGTCATGGAAGTGGACACTTCCATGATGATAATTTTGCTAATGTCATGGAACACTTCTACGACAGCACAGGTATGACTATCTTGATTCTATCATAAAATCGTCATGGATGTACATGCATGACAGAAAACGCGACCTACTGTGACAAACACGTATCATCACGGAAGTGTATTTTTTTTGTAGTGCTTCTTGGCCGCCTGCATCTCCTGGAGGGCCTTTTGGGCTTCGGCCTTAGCGGCTTGCGTGCTCTGGAGGGCCTTAGCAAGCTCGGACTCTTGAGTCTTTGAGTCACACGCCAAGGACTCGTATTTCTGGATGAAATCCTGGAGCTCTTGCTGGACCTCGTTGGCCCGGGCCTCTTGCTTCTCGCGCTTAGTGCGTTCCTTGGCCGCTTTGTCTTCGGCCTTGGACAATGCCTTCTTCAGGGCCGCCACTTCGGTCATGGCCCCTATAAAAGTTCAAGACGCTTCTATCAAGTAAAAACCATCTACCCTTTATAAATATACAGATGAGGCATTGTGTACCTTGACTTTCCTCGAGATGCCTCTTCACGAGGCCGGGCTCTCCCTCGGTCCGCTCCAGGTCCTGCTTTAGTCCAGAGACCTCTGCAGTACGAGCGGCAACGGTCAGCAGTGATGCCTGCTTATTCACATAAAGACATCTTCTGTTAGATTCCTGCGAACATTATTTGATCCTCTGTTCGGCTTTTCCTTCCGAACACCTAACAGAGTATCAGGGGCTACTGTCTACACTGTGATATATTTTCTCACAATTCTATTGCTTACCTCAAAGCCTTTTAGAAGGCTAGCGTGGGCTTCGGTCAGTCCGCTTTTGGCGGACCGAACTTTCTCAATCACCGTACTCATAAGAGTATGGTGTTCTTCATCAAGGGAAGCACCGCGAAGCGCTCAACAAACTGTCCGGTGCCTCTGGATGCATAGAGGTAATCGGTACAGGCGGCTCGCCCCCTTTAGGGAGAGGTTGCTTGCCTGAATTCGGATCCGCTCGTGTTTCCGGAGCCGTATTCAGCTGGGGGACAAACTGGTTGCGGCCCCCATTATTGGAGTCTGTGGGGTCTTTCTCCCCATGTGTCCGGCGACCGAGATTTCACCTGAAGGCGTCTCCGAAACTGTCTCCCCTTGGCCGGGTATCCTTCGGGACAACACCTCGGTGTTGTCCGCCCTTGGGGAGGAGGCCGTTGGAATCAAATCGCTGTCCATTGCCACCGGGTCCAGAGACCCCTCCGAAGAGGAGGATATCTCGATGTTGGATTTGGCTGGGCTGCATATGCATGTTTTTCATGATGAGAAGCGATACAGCAAATAAACCGGAAATACTACCGTGTTCGGATACTTACGACTTGGCCAGGGGCTTGACCCTGGGTTCCCACTCCTCGCTGCTATACGTGGCTACGGTGGAATAGTTCGGAAGGAATGTCTTCCCCTTCTTGGACACCTTGGCCTTCCCTTGAGGAGTGGCCTTTCTCTTCTTGCTCCCCCCAGTTGGGGGGGGGGGTGGATTTCATCTTCCTCCTCCTCGTCTTCGGAGGAGGAGTGTGACTTGGTGTCTTCGGACGACGTGTCCAATATCACCTTGCGTCGGAGACCGTCTCTGGTCCCCGCTGCCGTCTTCTTGGCCTTCTTCTCTGGCACATCATAGGGCGCCGGAAACAACATCTTCATAAGAAGAGGCGATTCTGGATCTTCAGGAAGCGGAGCCGGACAGTCGATCCGCTCCGCTACCGTTACCCAGGCCTGAAATATTGGCATGGAGGCTTAGGTTCCTCCTGTGGATGTGCTAGTAAAAGACATATCCCACAAATATGAAAACTTACCGAATTGGCTTGGCGTCTTGCACTGAGCCCGCGATCTTCGGTTGTGGGCGGTGGTACCTTGTTGGCCTTGAACAACACCTTCCGGACATCTTTGTGCGTCGTGTTGAAGAGCTCTCGCAGCATCCGGTGTACGGCCGGGTTGAACTCCCATAGATTGTAAGTCCGTCTCTGGCACGAAGAATTCAACGGAAGAGCATAACCTCCGTAGGAGGCGTAGGATTGTAACACCCCCAGTGTCATGCTACAGTAACCATCTCTGATTAAGCTAATCATTTTCCCAAAACTGTGCTTAATCACCTTTGTTCAATATCCCATTTCAAATTACAGTCAATTCAAATTCAAGTGAAGTTCGAAGTTGCTCAAAAGTTGCTGGGAAAATGTTCATCATTTGCCAAAACTTCCATAACAATTATTTGTTAAGGAACACAACATCAATTTTGTGCAAAGATGAGCATTAGCAATTATAACAGCACCAATTCAGAATTTTTAAATGCTATCCTATTTATGAAAAATTTCAAATGAATTATTCTGGTCTCCAAAATATTTATGGCACTGTCTATAATCACCAAGGTTTAATGGGACTTTTCCCAATTTTTTCCTAAGTGAAATAGTTGACCAAATAATTCCCTTTCTCTCTCTGTTAATAAGTAAAGGCTAAAACAAAAAAGAAAAACTGTTTACAGTAAAAGAAAAAGGAAAAGCCCCCCCCCCCCCCCTCAACTGGGCCGATTGGCCCAGCTGGCCACCGCGCCCCCACTTGGGCCTCAGCTGTCACAGCCCTAGCTAAGCCCTTGCCTGACTCTGCATAAGCATCCATGCATCATGTCTAGATTCAAATGAAATTTTGAAGTGGGGATGTTCAAACCCTAGCAGATAATAATTTTAACTAGGTTCAATTCAATATTTTCATTGGACCCAAAATGCCCTCCAAAAATGTTCATTATTTCTGGGAAAAGGTTAAACCTTAATCAGAGGTCATGCACATTTTTCCAATGCATTTATGGTTTTTGAATTAATTCATAATTGTATTTGAGTTGGAGCAAATAAATTCTATAAATATTTTTATTGCTCCAATAATCCTGGAATATTTTGAGGAGCTCTAGGATAAACCTTAATGCATCCACAATAATTTCTAGAGAGCTGCAAAAATAATTTGGTTAAGAAACCAAATTAAAACAAAAACTGCAAAATAGAAAACAGAAACTAAATTAGAGAGAGAGAGAAAACTTACCTGGCGCAGCAACCGGCCCAGCTCCTGTGCTGGGAGCCCACCTGTGCGGCCCAGCCCACCTGGCCCCTCTCCTGTCGTCTTCCTCCCGGCCAGGAGGACGAGCGCGTGGCCGCAGCGCGCCGACACGCGCCCCGGCCACCTCCACCCTGCCTGCCTGTGTCCCCGTCGCCTGGATCTCACCCGAGGGCGCCACGCACCCTCCCAGGCCTCGCACTCTCTCCTGTGCCTTCTCCCCCCTTCTCTGGCTCCCTCTCTCTCCCACTGAGCGGAGCCCCGTCGCCGCCGTTCGCCACCACCGCGGCCACCGCCTTCCCCTCGCCTCTCCTACATGCCCAGGAGCACCGCCACCATCGCCTACACCTCTTTGTCGACTCACGCGACGCCAAATGCCCCAAAACGCCGGCCCTGACCTCTTCTTCCTCCTCGGGTCGTCGAGATCGCCACTGTCGCCCTGCTCGCTCCGGACCTCCCCCGCGCCCACTGACCTTTCCATCGTGCTCGCGGTGAGTTTCTCTTCCTCCTCCCCCGAACCCCGTTGCTCGCCGCCTCCTCTAGGCCATAGTTGCGCGGACGCCGAAGCTCGCCAGCGCCGTACCTCATC
This sequence comes from Triticum aestivum, assembly GCF_018294505.1. Classification (NCBI taxonomy): domain Eukaryota; kingdom Viridiplantae; phylum Streptophyta; class Magnoliopsida; order Poales; family Poaceae; genus Triticum; species Triticum aestivum. The sequence goes on from NC_057813.1 coordinate 119,831,306, forward strand.
GCCGCCGCGGCCACAGCTGCTGCCACCCGCGTCCGAGCTCATCCGCGTGTTCGTTGCAGTCCCAGGAGCCGAACGCGTTCCTCAGCTCCTCCTGTCGTGCTCCGCAGCCCCGTTCCGCTCGTTGCTGTAGCTCCGGCCGCCACCTAAGTGGTCGCCGCCGTCGACCCCAGCCTCCCTGTGCCCAGCTGCGTGCGCCCCTAGATGCGCAGGAGCACGGGCTCCCTCTTGGTGCCCTCAGCACGACCAGCCGCGGGCTGTAGCGCCGTCCCGAGCAACTCCAGCGAGGTCTCGCCGACGCCGTCGTCGCCGGCGTCACTTGCTGACGTAGCTGGCTTAATTAGCCACTAATCACCGCACCGTGTCACAGACAGCCGGGCCCCACCGCCTAACCAACCGGCTAACTAAAATAGATTAAGTTTAATCTAATCGCAGTGGCCCCACGCGTCAGTTTTGACCGCGCTGACGTGGCCGTTGACTGGGCCCGCATGTCAGCGACACAAACCAGTCTGAGACACTGACGTGTGGACCCCACTGGCCAGGTTTGACCTGGACCAGCCCCGTTGACCACTGACGTCACCCTGACGCACTGCTGACGCAATAATTCATTTTCTGGATTTATTCTTTTATAGGAAATTCCAGAAAATGCCCTAAACTTCTAAAAATCATATAAAATCAACCGTAACTCCAAATGAGATAAATTATATATGAAAAATGATCAGAAAAATCCAATCTATCCATCTGTACTATTTTCATTAATGTTAGAACAACTTATAGCTGCTGTTTAGCACAAATCATATAAATGGCATTTGAATTTCACATATGGAGTTTGGATTTGAACTTAGGGTTCAAACCTACTTCATTTAACTTTGTTGCTAGCTGCATTAGCTTAAAACACCAGCATGTTGCCATGTCATGATCATGCATCATAATGTGCATTGCATTGATTGTGTTTCTCTCTGTTGTCGGTAATTGTTCCCTCTCCGTAGACGTGGTTTCGACGATGAGATCGATGACACCGATGAAGAGCTATATTATCTTCAGAAGTGCCAGGCAAGCAAAACCCCCTTGTTCATTCCGATACAATCCTACTCTCTCGCCCTGCTCTCTTTTACTGCATTAGGACAACAACGAGTCATTTGTTACTTGCTGCGGTAGCTGAACCCCTTTATCCTCTGCATGACCTGTCATTGCCACAGTAAATAGATGAAACCCACTAGTATGAGTAGGAGTTGTTTGAGCCATGTTGTGCCTAATCATTCATGTTTGTTTGTCATGCCTGCTACTGCTTAGAGTTGAGTCAGGTCTGATTCATCGGGGATGAATCAGAGGTGTGTGAACATGTCCTACTGTGTGTGAGCTAAGTGTGTGAACACGATTTGGTAAAAGGTAACGGTGAGAGGCCATGTAGGAGTACATGGTGGGTTGTCTCATTGAAGCTGTCCTTAGGAACTGAGTTCTGTGTTTCTGATCCATGATTCAGCTACTACCATGCATTAGGCCCTGAAATATGACCCCGCTCGACTTCTTATTCACCCTAGTCCTCTGTCCAGGAGTTGTAAGTAGTTTCTGGTGTTTGTAGCCTACTGGAGGCCGTGGACAGCGCTGACCGTAGGGGTGGGCTGTGATGCGGTAGGTACGTGGCCGGGAATACCGGGCACCCGTTTGGTGTCTCGGGAACCCTGCACACATCGTTTGGGGCTGTGAGTGAAACTCCGGCCGGATCTCCTCATGGATGGAACCTGAATAGGCGATAAACCTGGACTAGAGACTTGAGTGTTTAGGTAGGTCGTGGTCTACACCCACGTCGGCTTTCGCTTGAAGTCTGCCGAGCACATGCCGTGTGCAGACGCTAAGTGGTGGAAACATGTATGAAGAAGTACACCCCTGCAGGGTTAACATCATCTATTTGAATAGCCGTGTCCGCGGAAAAGGACTTCTGGGTTGCCTATATCAGTTCATAGACAAGTGAAAGTGGATACTCTAAAATACGCAAGATAAGCGTGAGTGCTATGGATGGCGTTCTCGTAGGGAGACGGGAGCGGTTCCATAGTGGTGTATTGGTTGGTGAATATGTGGACTCGTGTGCGCCACCTCAAAAGAGTTGCTTGCAGTCGTAGTTTAGGATAGCCACCGAGTCAAAGCTGGCTTGCTGCAGTTAAACCCCACCATCCCCTTTGTTGATAATGATGCATATGTAGTTAGTTCTGATGTAAGTCTTGCTGGGTACATTTGTACTCACGGTGCTTAATTTATGTTTTTGCAGAGAGAGACTTCAGTCTCACTAGTAGTTCCACGTGAACTTCGACGTTTAGCTTGTTACCTCAGCTACGATCTTGTGCCTCGGCAGGATTTGGTAGATAGTCAGGCTTCTCAGCCTTTTTCATTTATAGATGTCTGTACTCAGACATGATAGCTTCCGCTTGTGCTTTGCCTTGTATGCTCTGAATGTTGGGTCATGAGACCCCTGTTTGTAATATCTCGCTCCTCGGAGCCTATTGAATAAAATAATTGAGTTATAGAGTCATGTTGTGATGCCATGTTCTATTTGCACATATCGAGCATATTGTGTGTAAGTTATTGAAATGCTTGGTATGTGTGGGATCTGACTATCTAGTTGTTTATCCTTAGTAGCCTCTCTTACCGGGAAATGTCTCCTAGTGACTCCACTGAGCCATGGTAGCTTGCTACTGCTCCGGAACACTTAGGCTGGCCGGCATGTGTCCTTCTTCGTTCCTGTGTCTGTCCCCTCGGGGAAATGTCACGCGATGAATACCGGAGTCCTGTTAGCCCCCTACAGCCTGGTTCACCGGAGTCCTGCTAGCCCAGTGCTACAGCCTGGATTCACTCGCTGATGACCGACACGTTCGATGCTGGGTCATGGATGCCTGTCCCTGTAAGTTTGTGCCACTTTGGGTTTACGACTAGCCATGTCAGCCCGGGCTCCTTATCATATGGATGCTAGCGACACTATCATATACGTGTGCCAAAAGGTGCAAACGGTCCCGGGCGAAGGTAAGGCGATGCCCGTGGGAATACCGTGCGGGAGGGCGCAAAGTGATATGAGGTGTTACATGCTAGATCGATGTGGCATTGAGTCGGGTCCTGACATCAGCCCACCTGGCCGACCCAGGCTGACCAGCTCCCCCTCCCGCGTCGTCTTCACTGTGCGGGCAACCGAGCGCCCGTGCACGCGATCGCCGCTCGACCGGCTCGCAGCCCCACGCCTCAGCAACGCCGGGTATAAGGACGAGCCCTCCCCCCTCGACCTCGTCCTCGTCAGCCCCCCTCCCCGCGCAGATATTTTTCCTCTCCCCCAGATCCCTCCTCGTTCTCCCCCTCGTTCCCCATCGACGCCCGAGCGCGGTCGCCGCCATTCTCCGTCGTCCCTACGGCCACCGGCGTCCCCGAGCCCGGCAACCGAGCCTGGGAGGTGCACCGTACTCCGCTTCACCGTCCTCGTCCATCAGCTGGAGTCGGGGAGGTCGGCGACGTCGGCATCGCCCTCTTCCCCTTCTCGGTGGTCACCGGCGATCAACGGAGCCACATGCCTCCTTCTGTGCTCCCGAACCCCGAGAGGCCTCCGTGTGCCTGCCTCGTAAGCTCCGCCTCCTTCCTCCCTGTCCTTGCTTCGTTTCCTCCTTCCCTAGCTAGCTGGCCGTAAGCGCCGGCTCAACCGTCCGCCATTGCTGCCACGTACGAGATCCCGAGCTCCTCCTACTCCGTCTAGTCCCTGTAGCGCACTCCTGGAGGACTGCAGCTCCCGCCTAGCCCTTTCTCCTGAGTTGTAGCACACCGTAGCATCTTTTCCACCGTCGACCGTAGCCGCTCCGCCGCGGACCTCGTCACCGGCGACGTTTCCGGCCAGGTCCAGCGATGCCACCACCACCACTCGACGTGCGGTCGAGTGACCATTCGAACGTGCCTAGCGGCACCCCTTTCCGTGCCCCGTACGTGTTTTCCGGCCAACTCTGGCGACGCACCACCGTGGGTAGGCTCGTCGGCGTCACTCCGTCGGCTGCGCTGACCTGGCGCCGATCTGGCACCGCCTGGGCCACTGGCCAGTGGGCCCTATGGGTCCCGCTGGCCCGGTTGACCCAGTCCACCTGATGACTGGTTTTGACCAGTCGCTGACATGCGGGCCCTACTCCCTTAATCAACGTTTTAGTTATTTAAATTATTAAGTTAACTTAATGAGACACTGACATGTGAGGCCCAGTTGCCAATTAACCTCATAGTAGTTTTAAATAAACTCTGTTAAGGCCCCTATCCATGACAAGTGGGCCCCACTGGTCATTTTGACCAGTCAACCGCACTGTTGACTGATGAGGTCGCTCCTACGTCATGCTGACACCATATTCCATTTCTGTTAGTATAAATAATTTCAGAATATGTTTAAAACTTAGAAAATTCATATAAAATAATCTGTAACTCGGATGAAAATGTTTTCTATATGAAAGTTGCTCAGAAAAATCCAACGAATCCGAATATGCGGTCCGTTCATCTGTCACATGCCCCTAGCATGCTGAACATGGGACATTCCCCCTCCGGTCATCTGGGAGACACGGGTCCGGAACCGGGAAAACATTCCCGGTTGATCTTCCCCTTCGCTTATATCGTGTAGCCCTGCATTAGAGCCCCCTAGCTTTGCTTGTTATCATGTCATGCATTTGTGTGCTTGTATTTACTGCTTCTTCCCCCTCTTCTCTCCGGTAGACTTCGAGACTGACGCCGATGCTGCCCCTGTGTTTGACTACGTCACCGACGACCCTCCTTCTCATCTGAGCAACCAGGCAAGCCCCCCCTTTGATCATCTCGATATCGCCCATTCCATTCTCTCATGCTTGCATTCGATTTTGCTACTGTTATTGTTTGCTCCTATTCTGATTCATAGCCTGCTTTTGTAACCTGCTCAATGTTACCTACCTGCTTATCCTAAACTGCTTAGTATAGGTTGGTTAGTGACCCATCAGTGACCCCCCACCTTGTCCTTGTTGCCCCCGCTTCATCATTGAAGACCCGATCAACGGGATCGAAGACCAAGCCCCGGCACCGCACATCACTTTCCCCTTAGTTGTTCGACACTACTGGGTTACTATCGAGTACCGAGGGTGAGACCTCTTCAGCACTTCTGATGTTAACCCTGTACTGTAGTCATTCGGTTGTGATCATCGAGGGTGATTTCCTCCTTAACCACTTACGATACGGCTCTGTTGTGCAACCCCTCAAGTGTGAACCTCGGGGGTGATTCCTCTTACGTTCACCTTGATGATTACATCTAGTGGAATTCATCGGGGGTGATTCCTCGGGTTTTCCCCTTGATGTTTGGACACACGGATACTTGGACTTTACCAATGTTACTTGGGAAGATGGATCGACCCTGAGGGGTGCCCGCGCGAGCTTAATTGCGTGTGATGTGGAGTCGGGTTGACCTGGAGGGTGCCCGCGAGATAATTACGAGGCATGGCCGGGCATTCCTAGCCCTTGCTGCAAGTCCTCGAGACGGGGCAACGGGGTCACATCTTTCGTGAGTCTCTGCTTGTTACCACGCGTTCCTAATCCACTACGATTTGGATATTTGATCCGAGGGGCCTCTGGCCTGATTGCAGTAACCATCACGTGGGCATAGTATGATGCATCAGCCGAAGCTTAATAGACGTCAGCGACTGAGCGGCGCGCGCCGGGTTGGACTGCGTACGCTCCTGCCTTGTTGAAGGAGGTAGCTATGTCTGCTCACCGGCCGCGTACGGAACGTGCAGGAGTTCCCGGGGAGATGGCCCATGACCCCTGGGGGCATAGGCTTAGTCCGGTGTGCTGGCCTCTCTATTAAGCCTAGGTCAGGTTGCGGCGTATTGTTTGGCCAAGGCCGGGCATGACCCAGGAAAGTGTGTCCGGCCGGAGTTAATTGAGCGTGGTGGGTAAGTTGGTGCACCCCTGCAGGGAAGAAAACATCTATCGATAGCCTGTCCTACGGTAATTGACACTCGGAGTTGTATCACGATCGATACAACTAGAACTAGATACTCATGATGAGAAATGGATTGAGATGAGAAATGGATTGAGATGAGAAATGGATTGAGATGAGAAATGGACTGAGATGAGAAATGGATTGTGATGAGAAATGGATAGTATGGCTCTGGGATTTCTTTCTCGCAGGATGTCGAGAAAGGATCTCTGGCCGAGGTTGGTAACACTACTACTACTTTATTTTATGCTACTCTACTCCCTCCTGTTGCTGCAAGATGGTGGTTTCTAGAAGATGCTAGTCTTAGATAGGACTAGGCCTTCTCTCCATTCTGGCATTTCTGCAGCCCAATCCACATATATAGCCTTCCTTTGATAATGTTGCATCTGTAGTGTAGATTCTTGCTTGCGGGTACTTTGGATGAGTACTCACGGTTGCTTTGCTCCCTCTTTTTCCCCTTTTCCATTCATCTCGGATGACGCAACCAGATGACGGAGTCCAGGAGCCAGATGACAGCTTTGACGACTGCTACTACCCCGAGGGTGCCTACTACCATGTGACGGAGACCGCCGATGACCAGGAGTAGTTAGGAGGCTCCCAGGCAGGAGGCCTTGCCTTTTCGATCGATGTTGATTTTGTGCTAACCTTCTTAAGGCAAACTTGTTTAACTTATGTCTGTACTCAGATATTGTTGCTTCCGCTGACTCTTGTGTTTTCGAGCTTATGTATTCGAGCCCTCGAGGCCCCTGGCTTGTAATATAAAGCTTGTATTATTTTAATTTGTGTCTAGAGTTGTGTTGTGATATCTTCCTGTGAGTCCCTGATCTTGATCGTACACATTTGCGTGTATGATTAGTGCATGATTGAATCGGGGGCATCACAAGTTGGTATCAGAGTCGACTGCCTGTAGGTAGCCCCCTTTCCAGCTCCTTGGCTGAAGTTGAGTCTAGTCATTGAAAAACTTTTACTAACATGGCTGTGCGGCTTATGGGCCCACGTCGCCATTGGATGGTGTTAGAATCTTTTATTCCTCGTCTTTGCTCTGGGTCTCTGATCTCTCTTCTATTCGGGTTAAAGATTTTACTAACGCTAACCTTAGGTTCTCGTAACCTCTTCCTCTCGGAGAGCCCCTCATTCTAGATGGTCGCTTGGTGCACCATAAGATTCTGCAGATACTCCTCGATGTTTCTCAAGACCCTGTGCCCACTGCCTTGCAGTTCCTGACCACAGATAATCCCCGTGAATAACATCCTTGCCGCTTGTACCTTCATACCCAGTTGCTCCTATTATTACAAGATGTACTCTCCGTTGTTTCGAGCATCCTTTGTGCCTTCTGCTTTGCGGCTTCTTTTTGCACTATGGATAATTCGTTGAACCCGTTCATCCCCAGTTGTTCACATGCTTTCCAAAATACTTGGAAATACTATGTGATCTTCCAAAAATCCTCTGCAGCCTATTGCTCTTGATTCTCCTTGCCTGCTTGCATTAGGATTAATTCCATATGTCTAGCAATATTCTTTAAAATTCTTTTTGGTTGTCATTCTGTTCCTATGGATTCAACGTGTGAGCGAATACTCGCAGTCATCAATTAATCCTTGGAAATTTTCTTTCCCGCTTCGACATCGCTCTGGTTATGAGATGGTTCTTGTCCAATCAAGACTTGATCGGGTGCACCTCTAAGTCCATTCAACTTACTCATCTTTTGATCAGAGCCTCTGCTTCTGATCCTCCATCTTGAAATCATAATTCCTTTGTACCCAAGCATCAAATCATTCAGATGTTTCTATAAGCCAATGCCTTTGCATCCCCTTCTTCATCTGATTGATTACCGATAATCACATCAACTCTGTCCTGAATCGCCAGATCCATTGCTGGGTTGTTATCCGACTGTGTCATTCACATCAAAATTCTTGTGAGTTTTTCCCTAATACATAATATCTTCGGTAAATTGTATCATCTGCTTTGACTTTGATACTCTGCTTTCGAACTCGTATCTTTTGTTTGGTTGATGGTTGTATAGATTCGTAAAAATGCCCCAATAGGTTGAACTTATGCCTTCCATAATCCGTATGAACCCGAGAGTTCTCACGAGTCTTACTCTTCTGGTAATTCGCCAGATAAATCTTTTGCACTACAATTTCTTTGAAAACGAGGAGTGAATGAAAGGTTATGCATTGAAGAAGTGGGAGTCGACCTTGAACCTTTGTGTTCATGCCCATGGGCCCGATGTAGAACTTATCATGGAAGTTGCTCGTAAAAATAATTACCCCTTGTTATAGGTTCATCTTGTATCGGTGGTTTGATCATTCATAACCGTGGTTCCGACCATAGTTTCTTCTTAATTCCATTTCCCGGACAAGTTAAAATACTTGTCTCCTGCAAGTCATTTCACCTGTCCAACCTCTAATTTGATCTACCTTCAAGTATTACCTCATGTTATCTCGAGAATAACAAAGAACTGTGTTCCTTCCTATGAGTCTTCTTCTAGTATTCCTACTAACCGATTTCAAATTTCCCTGGTTCTGAGTTGTTAGTCACTCGAGAACACCGATAAGTGAATCGCTTCTGCACTCTGATTCAATAACTCTAAGTAATTTTCATTGCTTACAAGTTTAATAATCCTTCAAGTCATTCCTAGCCTGACCGGCAATATCATTATCATGCTAAATTTTAACTGTGCTACCTGGTCCTTCTTCCTGGAGCACAATTTTCAACGATGAGCTAAGCCTACGTCGATTTTCCTCATCATATCATTTTGCCTTGAACAACAAGCATGATTCGAGTTGGTGTCGAATCCTTGGTTCTCGTAGCCTTTCACTTCATTCTTCCTTTTCTGCTCGATGGCATCTTCATAGAGTCTCTCGACAAAATTTGTCGTGATCACCGTCAACACTTTGTCTTCTTCAGAGATGACAATTGAATTCATGGTGAGAAATACCATCCATGACCTTCGATGATTTGAGTTATCATTGACAACCCCCCTTGTCTTCTTTCCAACACATGTTTGATCACGCCTTGGTTAAACCTTGGACTCCTTGCTATTCCTACAATTGTTCCTTGTGTATTTCTTGTGATCTTCAAATCCAACCCCTACTTGTAACACCATGTTAATACTACCTCGAAGCATGACTGAGGTATTCCGAATATCAACAGGAACATTGGAAGCACATTGTCGAATGTTTCTTGATCTATTATCCAAACACCCTTGTATGGGTAATATCATGATTCTTCCCTCGCCCCCTTTATCTAAATGCTTTTAAACTTGCTGTCATATAATGTATATCCTGTTCCGCTTCCCCTTGGGAAGGATATACTCCCAATTCTTGTGTGTAAACACATTTTCCTTTCCAGTGTTCTGATTAATCTAATGATCGCCTTTTCCTTTCCATTGGTTTGTTTAAACCTACTTGTGATCTATATGATCTAAGCAGTATTAGTTCCCTGCTTATGAAAATACCTTGGTGTACAATTTGTCAGTAAGACCTTGTTATTATTGTAGTTGACATTCCGGTAACCACCGATGGACGAGAACTTTGCCTATTGGTCCGCCTCGTTCAACGAGCAGGAAAATGGTTCTCTTTGTCCCTCGCCCTTGGTACTGACGTTGTTGGCAACATAACTGACAGTCTATCATCTGACATGCCTTGCTATCGGTCCCCTTTCTACTTTTAACCCACATGGTGGGCCCATAACCCACAGTTCCATAGGATCCAAACCTGACTCTCTTGGATACCCCCCTGTTTCTAAAAGTTTTTCCTCACGCTTGGTTTCATATGTAATTCACGAGTCACCTTCCGAGAGATCACCAATTCTGGTATCAGACAAAATACTTATTCCCATCGCTCTGAAACTCTTCCACACTCTGTTTTAGGCAACGAACGATTGCCTACCTGATTGAAGCTTTTTATTGCACCTTCATACCTTGCTCTCGATGACTTTCTTGAATTTCAACTCGAGAGATGCCTCGTTGCCAATTTCACTGAGATAGTCCCCAGATAACTATCTTGTGTTAAGCTCTGTCTTTTCCGAGTCTTTCCCCCTTACTCCACCCCTTAAATCTCGGGACGAGATTTCTTGTAGTGGAGGAGATTTGTAACACCCCTAGTGTCATGCTATAGTAACCATCTCTGATTAAGCTAATCATTTTTCCAAAATAGTGCTTAATCACCTTTGTTCAATATCCCATTTCAAATTCCAGTCAATTCAAATTCAAGTGAAGTTTGAAGTTGCTCAAAAGTTGCTGGGAAAATGTTTATCATTTGCCAAAACTTCCATAACAATTATTTGTTAAGGAACACAACATCAATTTTGTGCAAAGATGAGCATTAGCAATTATAACAGCACCAATTCAGCATTTTTAAATGCTATCCTATTTATGAAAAATATCAAATGAATTATTCTGGTCTCCAAAATATTTATGGCACTGTCTATAATCACCAAGGATTTAATGGGACTCCTCCCAAATTTTCCCTAAGTGAAATAGTTGACCAAATAATTCCCTTTCTCTCTCTGTTAATAAATAAAAGCTAAAACAGAAAAGAAAAACTGTTTACAGTAAAAGAAAAAGGAAAAGCCCCCCCCCCCTCAACTGGGCCAATTGGCCCAGCTGGCCACCGCGCCCCCCCTTGGGCCTCAGCCCAACTGGCCGACCCAGGCCGACCAGCTCCCCCTCCCGCGTCGTCTACACTGTGCGGGCGACCGAGTGCCCGTGCCCGTGGTCGCCACCCGACCGGCTCGCTGCCCCACGCTGCGGCAACGCCGGGGATAAGGACGAGCCCTCCCCCCTCGACCTCGTCCTCGTCAGCCCCCCTCCCCGCGTAGATATTTTTCCTCTCCCCCTAGATCCCTCCTCGTTCTCCCCCTCGTTCCCCATCGACGCCCGAGCACGGTCGCCGCCATTCTCCGTCGTCCCCGCGGCCACCGGCATCCCCGAGCCTGGCAACCGAGCCTGGGAGGTGCCCCGTACTCCGCTTCACCATCCTCGTCCATCATCTGGAGTCGGGGAGGTCGGCGACATCGGCATCGCCCTCTTCCCCTTCTTGGTGGTCACCGGCGATCACCGGAGCCACAGACCTCCCTCTACGCTCCCGAACCCCGAGAGGCCTCCGTGTGCCTGCCCCATAAGCTCCGCCTCCTTCCTCCTCGTCCTTGCTCCGTTTCCTCCTTCCCTAGCTAGCTAGCCGCAAGAGCCGGCTCCGTCGTCCGCCGTTGCTGCCGCACACGAGATTCCGAGCTCCTCCTGCTCCGTCTAGTCCCCATAGCCCACTCCTGGAGGACTGCTGCTCCCGCCTAGCCCTTTCGCCTGAGCTGTAGCATGTCGTAGCATCTTTTCCGCCGTCGACCGTAGCCGCTCCACCGCGGACCTCGTCGCCGGCGACGTTTCCGGCAGGTCCGGCGATGCCACCACCACCACTCGACGTGCGGTCGAGTGACCGTTCGAACGTACCTAGCGGCACCCCTTTCCGTGCCCCGTACGCGTTTTCCGGCCAACTCCGGTGACGCACCGCCATGGGTAGGCTCGCCGGCGTCACTCCATCGACTGCGCTGACCTGGCGCCGATGTGGCACCACCTGGGCCACTGGCCAATGGGCCCTATGGGTCCCGCTGGCCCGGTTGACCCAGTCCACCCGATGACTGGTTTTGACCAGTCGCTGACATGCGGGCCCCACTCCCTTAATCAACGTTTTTTTATTTAAATTATTTAGTTAACTTAATGAGACACGGACATGTGGGGCCCAGTTGCCAATTAACCTCATAGTAGTTTTAAATAAACTCTGTTAAGGCCCCTGTCCATGACAAGTGGGCCCCACTGGTCATTTTGACCAGTCAACCACACTGTTTACTACTGACGTCGCTCCTACATCATGCTGACATCATATTCCATTTCTGTTAATATAAATAATTCCCGAATATGTTTAAAACTTAGAAAAATCATATAAAATAATCTGTAACTCAGATGAAAATGTTTTCTATATGAAAGTTGCTCAGAAAAATCCAACGAATCTGAATATGCTGTCCGTTCATATGTCACATGCCCCTAGCATGATGAACATGGGACATTCCCCCTCCGGTCATCTGTGAGACACAGGTCCAGAACCGGGAAAACATTCCCGGTAGATCTTCCCCTTTGCTTATATCGTTTATCCCTGCGTTAGAGCCCCCTAGCTTTGCTTATTGTCATGTCATGCATTTGTGTGCTTGTATTTACTAGTTCTTCCCCCTCTTCTCTCCGGTAGACTTCGAGACTGACGCTGATGCTGCCCCTGTGTTCGACTACGTCACCGACGACCCTCCTTCTCGTCTGAGCAACCAGGCAAGCCCCCCCCCCTCTTTGATCATCCCGATATCGCCCATTCCATTCTCTCATGCTTGCATTCAATTTTGCTAGTGTTATTGTTTGCTCCTATTCTGATTCATAGCCTGCTTTTGTAACCTGCTCATTGTTACCTACCTGCTTATCCTAAACTGCTTAGTATAGGTTGGTTAGTGACCCGTCAGTGACCCCCCACCTTGTCCTTGTTGCCCCCGCTTCATCATCGAAGACCCGATCAACGGGATCGAAGGCCAGGCCCCGGCACCGCACATCACTTTCCCCTTAGTTGCTCGACACTACTGGGTTACTATCGAGTACCGAGGGTGAGACCTCTTCAGCACTTCTGATGTTAACCCTGTAGTGTAGTCATTCGATCATGATCATCGAGGGTGATTTCCTCCTTAACCACTTCCAATACGGCTCTGTCGTGCAACCCCTCAAGTGTGAACCTCGGGGGTGATTCCTCTTACGTTCACCTTGATGATTACATCTAGTAGAATTCATCGGGGGTGATTCCTCAGGTTTCCCCTTGATGTTTGGACACATGGATACTTGGACTTTACCAAAGTTACTTGGAAAGACGGGTCGACCCAAAGGGGTGCCCGCGCGAGCTTAATTGCGAGTGATGTGGAGTCGGGTTGACCTGGAGGGTGCCTGCGACATAATTATGAGGCATGGCCGGGCATTCCTAGCCCTTGCCGCAAGTCCTTGAGACGGGGCAATGGGGTCACATCTTTCGTGAGTCTCTGCTTGTTACCGCGCGTTCCTAATCCACTACGATTTGGATATTTGATCCGAGGGGCCTCTGGCCTGATAGCACTAACCATCACGTGGGCATAGTATGATGCATCAGCCGAAGCTTAATAGACGTCAGCGACTGAGCGGCGCGCGCCGGGTTGGACTGCGTAAGCGCCTGCCTTGTTGAAGGAGGTAGCTATGTCTGCTCACCGGCCGCGTACGCAACGTGCAGGAGTTCCCGGGGAGATGGCCCATGACCCCTGGGGGCATAGGTTTAGTCCGGCATGCTGGCCACTCTATTAAGCCTAGGTCGGGTTGCGGCGTATTGTTTGGCCGAGGCCGGGCATGACCCAGGAAAGTGTGTCCGGCCGGAGGTAATCGAGCGTGGTGGGTAAGTTGGTGCACCCCTGCAGGGAAGAAAACATCTTTCGATAGCCTGTCCTACGGTAATGGACACTCGGAGTTGTATCCCGATCGATACAACTAGAACTGGATACTCATGATGAGAAATGGATTGAGATGAGAAATGGATTGAGATGAGAAATGGATTGAGATGAGAAATGGATTGTGATGAGAAATGGATAGTATGCTGGATTTCTTTCTCGCAGGGTGTCGAGAAAGGATCTCTAGCCGAGGTTGATAATACTAATACTACTTTACTTTATGCTACTCTACTCCCTCCTGTTGCTGCAAGATGGTGGTTTCTAGAAGATGCTAGTCTTCGATAGGACTAGGCCTTCTCTCCATTCTGGCATTTCTGCAGCCCAGTCCACATATACAGCCTTCCTTTGATAATGTTGCATCTGTAGTGTAGATCCTTGCTTGCGAGTACTTTGGATGAGTACTCACGGTTGATTTGCTCCCTCTTTTTCCCCTTTTCCATTCTTCTCGGATGATGCAACCAGATGACGGAGTCCAGGAGCCAGATGACACCTTTGACGACTGCTACTACCCCGAGGGTGCCTACTACACGTGATGGAGACCGCCGATGACTAGGAGTAGTTATGAGGCTCCCAGGCAGGAGGCCTTGCCTTTTCAATCGATGTTGCTTTTGTGCTAGCCTTCTTAAGGCAAACTTGTTTAACTTATGTCTGTACTCAGATATTGTTGCTTCCACTGACTCTTGTGTTTTCGAGCTTATGTATTCGAGCCCTCGAGGCCCCTCGCTTGTAATATAAAGCTTGTATTATTTTAATTTGTGTCTAGAGTTGTGTTGTGATATCTTCACGTGAGTCCCTGATCTTGATCGTACACATTTGCGTGTATGATTAGTGCACGATTGAATCGGGGGCATCACAAGGATGAAGATGGTCCCTCTCAAGCAACCCTGCAACCAAATAACAAAGAGTCTCTTGTGTCCCCAACACACCCAATACAATGGTAAATTGTACAGGTGCACTAGTTCGGTGAAGAGATGGTGATACAAGTGCAATATGGATGGTAGATAAAGGTTTTTGTAATCTGAAATAATAAAAAACAGCACGGTAACAAGTGGTAAACGTGAGCGTAAACGGCATTGCAATGGTAAGAAACAAGGCCTAGGATTCATACTTTCACTAGTGCAAGTTCTCTCAACAATAATAACATAGATAGATCATATAACAATCCCTCAACATGCAACAAAGAGTCACTCCAAAGCCACTAATAGCGGAGAACAAACGTAGAGATTATGGTCGGGTACGAAACCACCACAAAGCTATTCTTTCGGATCGATCTATAAAAGAGTTCGTACTAGAATAACACCTTAAGACACAAATCAACCAAAACCCTAATGTCACCTAGATACTCCATTGTCACCTCAAGTATCCGTGGGCATGATTATACGATATGCATCACACAATCTCAGATTCATCCAACCAACATAAAAGTACTTCAAAGAGTGCCCCAAAGTTTCTACCGGAGAGTCAAGAACGTGTGCCAACCCCTATGCATAGGTTCCCAATGTCACGAAACCTGCAAGTTGATCACCAAAACATACATCAAGTGGCACATGATATCCCATTGTCACCACAGATAATCACGGCAAGACATACATCAAGTGTTCTCATAAAAGACTCAATCCCATAAGATAACTTCAAAGGGGAAACTCAATTCATCACAAGAGAGTAGAGGGGGAGAAACATCATAAGATCCAACTACAATAGCAAAGCTCTGGATACATCAAGATCGTGCCATAGAGGAACACGAGAGAGAACACGAGAGAGAGAGAGATCAAACACATAGCTACTGGTACATAACCTCAGCCCCGAGGGTGAACTACTCCCTCCTCGTCATGGAGAGCGTCGGGATGATGAAGATGGCCACCAGAGATGGATCCCCCCTCCGGCAGGGTACCGGAAAGGTGTCCCGATTGGTTTTTGGTGGTTCTGGAGGCTTGCGGCGGCGGAACTCCCAATCTATCTTTTGTTTTGGAAGTTTTAGGGTATGACGGTATATATGGGTGAAAGGAGAACGTCGATGGAGCTACGGGGGCCCCATGAGGCAGGGGGGCGCGCCCGGGGGGGGCACCCTCGTGAGGACCTCCCGTATCTTCTGACATGGGGTCCAAGTACATCAGGTGGGTTTCCTTCCAAAAATAACTTCTCCAGTTGATTTCGTTCCGTTTTGACTCCGTCTGATATTCCTTTTCCTCGAAACACTGAAATAGGCATAAAACAGCTAATCTAGGTTGGGCCTCCGGTTAATAGGTTAGTCCCAAAAATAATATAAAAGTGGATAATAAAGCCCAATATTGCCTAAAACAATAGATAAAGTAGCATGGAGCAATCAAAAATTATAGATACGTTGGAGACGTATCAAGCATCCCCAAGCTTAATTCCTGCTCGTCCTCGAGTAGGTAAATGATAAAAAAGAATTTTTGATGCGGAGTGATACTTTGGCATAACTTCAATGTAATTCTTCTTACTTGTGATATGAATATTCAGATCTGAAAGATTCAAGACAAAAGTTCATATTGACATAGAAATAATAATACTTCAAGCATACTAATCAAAGCAATCATGTCTTCTCAAAATAACATGGCGAAAGAAAGTTCATCCCTACAAAATCATATAGTTAGGCTATGCTTCATTTTCGTCACACAAAGATGTTCCCAACTTCTATACCCCCGATGACAAGCCAAGCAATTGTTTCATACTTAAATAATCTCAAACTTTTTCAACCTTCACGCAATACATGAGCGTGAGCCATATAGCCCTATGGGTGGAATAGAATATGATGATGGGATTGTGTGGAGAAGACAAAAAAGGAGAAAGTCTCACATTGACGAGGATAATCAACGGGCTATGGAGATGCCCATCAATTGATGTCAACATGAGGAGTAGGGATTGCCATGCAATGGATGCACTAGAGCTATGAATGCTCAACAAAAGAAAAGAAGTGGGTGTGCACCCAACTTGCTTGCTCATGAAGACCTAGGGCATTTGAGGAAGCCCATCGTAGGAATATACAGGCCAAATTCTATAATGAAAAATTCCCACTAGTATGAAAAAGACAACCTATGAGACTCACTATATGAAAAACATGGTGCTACTTTGAAGCACAATATATGAGACTCACTACATGAAGAACAAGGTGCTACTTTGAAGCACAAGTGTGGGAAAGAGATAGTAGCATTGCCCTTTTTACTTTTATTTATTATTTTTTTGGGGCCTTTTTTTTGGCCTTTCTCTTTTTTTGGGCCTTTCTTTTTTTGGCCTTTCTCTTTTTTTTGGGCAATGCTCTAATAATAATGATCATCACACTTCTATTGATTACAACATAAGGATTACAACTCGAAACTAGAACAAGATATGACTCTATATGAATGCCTCTGGCGGTGTACCGGGATGGTGCAATGAATCAAGAGTGACATGTATGAAAAATAATGCATGGTGGCTTTGCCACAAATACGATGTCAACTACATGATCATGCAATGGCAATATGACAAAAGTAAAGTATGTCATGATGATGATGAACAGAACGGTGGAAAGTTGCGTGGCAATATATCTCGGAATGGCTATGGAAATGCCATAATAGGTAGGTATGGTGGCTGGTTTGAGGAAGATATAAGGAGGTTTATGTGTGATAGAGCATATCATATCATGGGGTTTGGATGCACCAGCGAAGTTTGCACCAACTCTCAAGGTGAGAAAGGGCAATGCACGGTACCGAAGAGGCTAGCAAAGGCGGAAAGGTAAAAGTGCGTATAATCCATGGACTCAACATTAGTCTAAAGAACTCATATACTTATTGCAAAAATTTAGAAGTCATCAAAAATAAATTACTACGCGCATGCTCCTAGGGGGATAGATTGGTAGGAAAAGACCATCGCTCGTCCCCGACCGCCACCCATAAGGATGCACAAGCCAGGTACACTTCATGTTTCAAATTTGTTACACAACTTTAACCATACATGCATGCTATGGGATTTGCTAACTTCAACACAAGAATTTCTCAAATTCACAACTACTCAACTAGCATGACTTTAATATCACTACCTCCATATCTCAAAACAATTATCAAGTATCAAACTTTTCTTAGTATTCAACACACTCATAAGAATTCTTACAAATCTTGTATGCTTAGCATATTAGTATTTTAAGCAATTACCATGATACTTAAGACTCTCAAAATAATATAAGTGAAGCATGAGATTTCATCTATTTCTTAAAAATAAAACCACCATTGTGCTCTAAAAGATATAAGTGAAGCACTAGAGCAAACGACAAACTACTCCGAAAGATATAAGTGAAGATCAATGAGTAGTTGAATAATTATGCAACTATGTGAAGACTCTCCCATTTAATAATTCAGATCTTGATACTTTATTCAAACAGCAAGCAAAGCTAAATAAAACTACATTGTAAGGATAGCACAACTCAATTGAAGAAGCAAAAACTTAAGCTCAACCGATACTAACCGATAGTTGTTGGAGAAGAAAGGTGGGATGCCTACCGGGGCATCCCCAAGCTTAGATGCTTGAGACTTCTTGAGATAATATCTTGGGGTGCCTTGGGCATCCCCAAGCTTGAGCTTTTGTGTCTCCTTAATTCCTCTCATATCATGGTTTCTGTTTTTATCAAAAGCTTCATTCACAACAAACTCAACAAGAACTCGTGAGATAGGTTAGTATAAACCAATGCAAAACCTTATCATTTTCTACTTTAACAAATCACTAATATTATTATTCAACATTGCATAAATGCCTATGAATATTTAATACACCTATCCTTAAATAGAATCTTTAAACAAGCAAACATATGCAAAGAACGCAAACATAACAGCAATCTGCCAAAACAGTACAGTCTGTAAAGAATTCAAGAGTATCAATACTTCCCTGACTCCAAAAATTATGAACTAAAATTCCCACTGTAATAAATTTATCAGATCTCAATATGCAAAAAGATTCAACATTATACCTCTCTCTGACTTTTCTAGGGAATTTTTGCAACAGCGGTAAACTTTCTGTTTTCAAACAGCAACATGTATACTAGTAAAATAAGCATGGCAAAGGCTATCCTTCACTTTTTTATTGAAACTAAAGATGCAAAACATTAATCTAATTAACAGCAAGCAAATACTAACAAGAGAAAATGATGCTCAAAGCAAAACACATATCATGTGGTGAATAAAAATATAGCTTCAAATAAAGTTACCGATGAACGAAGACGAAAGAGGGGATGCCTTCCGGGGCATCCCCAAGCTTGGGCTTTTGGCTACTCTTGAATATTACCTTGGGGTGCCTTGGGCATCCCCAAGCTTAGGCTCTTGCCACTCCTTATTCCATAGTCCATCGAATCTTTACCCAAAACTTGAAAACTTCACAACACAAAACTTAACAGAAAACTCGTAAGGTCCGTTAGTGAAAGAAAACAAAACACCACTTCAAGGTACTGTAATGAACTCATGCTTTATTTGTATTGGTGTTAAACCTACTGTATTACAACTTATCTATGGATAATAAACTATTTTACTAGCCATAGATTCATCAAAATAAGCAAACAACACAATGAAAACAGAATCTGTCAAAAACAGAATAGTCTGTAGTAATCTGTAACTAACGCAAACTTCTGGAACTCCAAAAATTCTAAAATAAATTGGTGGACCTGAGGAATTTGTCTAGTAATCATCTGCAAAAATAATCAACTAAAGATCACTCTCCAGTAAAAAGTTATAGCTAATCTCGTGAGCGCTAAAGTTTCTGTTTTTTACAGCATGATCATAAAGACTTCACCCAAGTCTTCCCAAAGGTTCTACTTGGCACAAACACTAATTAAAACATGAAAACACATATAACCAGAAGCTAGATGGATTATTTATTCCTAAACATAACCAAAAAGTAAGAAACTAAAATAAACTTGGGTTGCCTCCCAACAAGCGCTATCGTTTAACGCCCCTAGCTAGGCATGATGATTTCAATGATGCTCACATAAAAGATAAGAATTGAAACATAAAGAGAGCATCATGAAGAATATGACTAGCACATTTAAGTCTAACCCAATTCCTATGCATAGGGATTTTGTGAGCAAACAACTTATGGGAACAATAATCAACAAGCATAGGAAGGTAAAACAAGCATAACTTCAAAAATTTAAGCACATAGAGAGGAAACTTGATATTATTGCAATTCCTACAAGCATATGTTCCTCCCTCATAATAATTTTCAGTAGAATCATGAATGAATTCAACAATATAACCAGCACATAAAGCAATCTTTTCATGGTCTACCTGCATAGAAATTTTACTACTCTCCACATAAGCAAAATTCTTCTTATTCGAAATAGTGGGAGGAAACTCAACAAAATAACTATCATGTGATTGAGAATTAAGATCAAGATGACAAGTTTCATGGTTATCATTATTCTTTAAAGCATACGTGTCATCACAGTAATCGTCATAGATAGGAGACATGCTTTCATCATAGTAAATTTGCTCATCAAAGCTTGGGGGACAAAAAATATCATCTTCATCAAACATAGCTTCCCCAAGCTTGTGGCTTTGCATATCATTAGCATCATGGATATTCAAGGAATTCATACTAACAACATTGCAATCATGCTCATCATACAAAGATTTAGTGCCAAACAATTTAATGCATTGTTCTTCTAACACTTTGGCACAATTTTCCTTTCATCATACTCACGAAAGATATTAAAAAGATGAAGCGTATGAGACAAACTCAATTCCATTTTTTGGTAGTTTTCTTTTATAAACTAGACTAGTGCTAAAACAAGAAACAAAAAGATTCGATTGCAAGACCTAAAGATATACCTTCACTTACCTAGCCTCCCCGGCAATGGCGCCAGAAAAGAGCTTGATGTCTACTACACAACCTTCTTCTTGTAGACGTTGTTGGGCCTGCAAGTGCACAGGTTTGTAGGACAGTAGCAAATTTCCCTCAAGTGGATGACCTAAGGTTTATCAATCTGTAGGAGGCGTAGGATGAAGATGGTCTCTCTCAAGCAACCCTGCAACCAAATAACAAAGAGTCTCTTGTGTCCCCAACACACCCAATACAATGGTAAATTGTATAGGTGCACTAGTTCGGCGAAGAGATGGTGATACAAGTGCAATATAGATGGTAAATAAAGGTTTTTGTAATCTTAAATAATAAAAAACAGCAAGGTAACAAGTGGTAAACATGAGCGTAAATAGTATTGCAATGGTAGGAAACAAGGCCTAGGGTTCGTACTTTCACTAGTGCAAGTTCTCTCAACAATAATAACATAGATAGATCATATAACAATCCCTCAACATGCAACAAAGAGTCACTCCAAAGCTACTAATAGCGGAGAACAAACGTAGAGATTATGGTCGGGTACGAAACCACCACAAAGCTATTCTTTCGGATCGATCTATAAAAGAGTTTGTACTAGAATAACACCTTAAGACACAAATCAACCAAAACCCTAATGTCACCTAGATACTCCATTGTCACCTCAAGTATCCGTGGGCATGATTATATGATATGCATCACACAATCTCAGATTCATCCAACCAACATAAAAGTACTTCAAAGAGTGCCCCAAAGTTTCTACCGGAGAGTCAAGAACATGTGCCAAGAGGACCATGAGAGAGAGATCAAACACATAGCTACTGGTACATACCCTCAGCCCCGAGGGTGAACTACTTCCTCCTCATCATGGAGAGCATCGGGATGATGAAGATGGCCACCGGAGATGGATCCCCCCTCCGGCAGGGTACCAAAAAGGGGTCCCGATTGGTTTTTGGTGGTTCTGGAGGCTTGCGGCGGCGGAACTCCCGATCTATCTTCTTTTCTAGAAGTTTTAGGGTACGACGGTATATATGGGTGAAAGGAGAACGTCGGTGGAGCTACGGGGGCCCCACGAGGCAGGGGGCGCGCCCGGGGGGGAGGGCGGGCCCCCCACCCTCGTGAGCACCTCCCGTATCTTCTGACGTGGGGTCCAAGTCCATCAGGTGGGTTTCCTTCCAAAAATAACTTCTCCAGTTGCTTTCGTTCCGTTTTGACTCCGTCTGATATTCCTTTTCCTTGAAACACTGAAATAGGCATAAAACAACAAATCTAGGCTGGGCCTCCGATTAATAGGTTAGTCCCAAAAATAATATAAAAGTGGATAATAAAGCCCAATATTGCCTAAAACAGTAGATAAAGTAGCATGGATCAATCAAAAATTATAGATACATTGGAGACGTATCAACGTGCCAATAAAACCACCTCGCAATATGTGCAGTAGCTGGTTGAGAAAAACGGTTAAAATAATGACCGGGCCGCGGTGCGATGTCATGCTATGAAAAATTGTCAGCAGATTAGACTCGTGGAATATTGTACTCGCTATGGTGGTATGTGGAATTTGTTTTGCAGAGCCGGACACGATTCTTGTGTTCAAGATCTACTTTGGAGTATTCGGAGAAGGAACCCGCCTTGCAATGCCGAAGACAATCTGAGCGCCGGACTCATCGTCATTGAAGCCTGGTTCAGGGGCTACTGAGGGAGTCCTGGATTAGGGGGTCGTAGGACAGCCGGACTATGTACTTTAGCTGGACTATTGGACTATGAAGATACAAGATAGAAGACTTCGTCCCGTGTCCGAGTGGGACTCTCCTTTGCATGGAAGGCAAGCTTGGCGATTCGGATATGTAGATTCCCTTCTCTGTAACCCTAGCCCCCTCCGGTGTCTATATAAACCGGAGTGTTTAGTCCGTAGGACAAGAACAATCATAATCATAGGCTAGCTTCTAGGGTTAGCCTCTACGATCTCGTGGTAGATCAACTCTTGTAATACTCATATCATCAAGATCAATCAAGCAGGAAGTAGGGTATTACCTCCATCGAGAGGGCCCGAACCTGGGTAAACATCGTGTCCCCTGCCTCCTGTTACCATTAGCCTTAGACGCACAGTTCAGGACCCCCTACCCGAGATCCGCCGGTTTTGACACCGACAGCATGCCCAGCCCTTAGAGCGCGCCGGGCACCCTCGTGGCCGCCTCATTTTCTGCTTGACGTCCACTCCAAGTCTCCTGGATTGCGTTTGCTCCGAAAAGATCGCTCTCGAAGGTTTCATTCCGTTTGGACTCCGTTTGATATTCCTTTTATTCGAAATACTGAAATAGGCAAAAAAACAGCAATTCAGGTTGGGCCTCCGGTTAGTAGGTTAGTCCCAAATGATATAAAAGTGTAAAGTAAAGCCCATAAACATCCAAAACGGGTAATATAATAGCATGTAACAATAAAAAATTATAGATACATTGGAGACGTATCAATGCCCGCACAAGATTTGGAGGAAATTAAGAAGCAAATTAAGGAGCTACTGGATAAAGGTTAGATTCGACCAAGTTCATCACCTTGGGGAGCCCCAGTGCTTCTAGTGGAAAAGAAGGATGGATCTTTAAGGATGGTTGTTGATTATCGTGCGTTGAATGAGGTGACCATCAAGAACAAATATCCTTTGCCGATGATCAATGATTTGTTTGACCAGTTGCAAGGAGCTAAAGTTTTCTCTAAGATTGATCTTCGATCAGGTTATCACCAGTTGAAGATCCGAGAGCAGGATATACCTAAGACAACTTTTACCATAAGGTACGGGCTATATGAGTATACCGTTATGTCATTGATGTCTACTACACAACCTTCTTCTTGTAGACGTTGTTGGGCCTCCAAGTGCAGAGGTTTGTAGGACAGTAGCAAATTTCCCGCAAGTGGATGACCTAAGGTTTATCAATCCGTAGGAGGTGTAGGATGAAGATGGTCTCTCTCAAGCAACCCTGCAACAAAGTAACAAAGAGTCTCTTGTGTCCCCAACACACCCAATACAATGGTAAATTGTATAGGTGCACTAGTTCGGCGAAGAGATGGTGATACAAGTGCAATATGGATGGTAGGTAAAGGTATTTGTAATCTGAAATTATAAAAACAGCAAGGTCACTAATGATAAAAGTGAGCACAAACGGTATTGCAATGCTAGGAAACAAGGCCTAACGTTCATACTTTCACTAGTGCAAGTTATCTCAACAGTAATAACATAACTGGATCATATAACTATCCCTCAACATGCAATAAAGAGTCACCCAAAGCCACTAATAGCGGAGAACAAACGAAGAGATTATGGTAGGGTATGAAACCACCTCAAAGTTATCCTTTTTGATCTATCTATTCAAGATTCCATAGTAAAATAACACAAAGCTATTCTTTTCGTTCGATCTATCATAGAGTTCATACTAGAATAACACCTTAAGACACAAATCAACCAAAACCCTAATGTCACCTAGATACTCCATTGTCACCTCAAGTATCCGTGGGCATGATTATATGATATGCAACACACAATCTCAGATTCATCTATTCAACCAACACAAAGTAGTTCAAAGAGTGCCCTGAAGTTTCTGCCGGAAAGTCAAGACGAAAACATGTGCCAACCCCTATGCATAAGTTCATGGAACCCGCAAGTTGATCACCAAAACATACATCAAGTAGATCACATGAATATCCCATTGTCACCATAGATAAGCACGGCAAGACATACATCAAGTGTCCTCAAATCCTTAAAGCCTCAATCGGATAAGATAACTTCATAGGGAATCCATTACAAGAGAGTAGAGTGGGAGAAACATCATAAGATCCAACTATAATAGCAAAGGTCGCGATACATCAAGGTCGTATCACCTCAAGAACACGAGAGAGAGAGAGAGAGAAAGAGAGAGAGAGAGAGAGATCAAATACATAGCTACTGGTACATACCCTCAGCCCTGAGGGTGAACTACTCCCTCCTCGTCATGGAGATCGTCGGGATGATGAAGATGGCCACCGGTGAGGGATCCCCCCTCCGGCAGGGTGCCGGAACAGGGTCCCGGTTGGTTTTTGGTGGCTACAGAGGCTTGCGGCGGCGGAACTCCCGATCTAGTGTTCTCCTTGATGTTTTTAGGGTATATGGAGATATATAGGCGAAAGAAGTTGGTCAGGGGAGCCCCGAGGGGACCACGAGGGTGGAGGGCGCGCCCAGGGGTGGGCGCCCCCTACCTTGTGGCCTCCTTGAAGCTTCCCTGACTTCAGCTCCACGCCTCCTGGATCACGTTCGTTCCAAAAATCACACTCCCAAAGGTTTCATTCTGTTTGGACTCCATTTGATATTCCTTTTCTTCGAAACACTGAAATAGGCAAGAAAACAACAATATGGGTTGGGCCTCCGGTTAATAGGTTAGTCCCAAAAATGATATAAAAGTGTAGAGTAAAGCCCATAAACATCCAAAACAGGTAATATAATAGCATGGAACAATAAAAAATTATAGATATGTTGGAGATGTATCAAGCATCCCCAAGCTTAATTCCTGCTCGTCCTTGAGTAGGTAAATGATAAAAACAGAATTTTTGATGTGGAATGCTACCTAGCATAATTCTTAATGTAATTTTCTTTATCGTGGCATGAATATTCATATCCAAATGATTCAAAATAAAAGTTCATATTGACATAAGAAATAGTAATACTTCAAGCATACTAACTAAGCAATCATGTCTTCTCAAAATAACATGGCTAAAGAAAGTTCATCCCTACAAAATCATATAGTTAGGCTATGTTTCATTTTCATCACACAAAATACTCCCATCAAGCACAACCCCTGTTTCAGCCAAGCAATTGTTTCATACTTTAGCAATCTCAAACTTTTTTCAACTTTCACGCAATACATGAGCGTGAGCCATGTATATAGCACTATGGGTGGAATAGAATATGATCATGGAGGTTGTGTGGAGAAGACAAAAAGGGAGAAAGTCTCATATTGACGAGGCTAATCAACGGGCTATGGAGATGCCCATCAATTGATGTCAACATGAGGAGTTGGGATTGCCATGCAACGGATGCACTAGAGCTATAAATGTATGAAAGCTCAACAAAAGAAACTAAGTGGGTGTGCATCCAACTTGCTTGCTCATGAAGACCTAGGGCATTTTGAGGAAGCCCATCATTGGAATATACAAGCCAAGTTCTATAATGAAAAATTCCCACTAGTATATGAAAGAGACAACAAATGAGACTCTCTATATGAAGAACATGGTGCTACTTTGAAGCACAAGTGTGGAAAAAGATAGTAACATTGTCCCCTTTATATTTTCTTCTTTTTTGGGGCCTTCCTTTATTTATTTATTTGGCCTTTCTTTTTTTTCTTTTTTTTTCTTTGGACTTTTTTTGGCCTTTCTTTTTTTATATAAGGGACAATGCTCTAATAATGATGATCATCACACTTCTATGTATATACAACTCATGAGTTACAACTCGATACTAGAACAAGATATGACTCTATATGAATGCCTCCGGTGGTGTATCAGGATGGGCAATGAATCAAGAGTGACATGTATGAAAAATTATGCATGGTGGCTTTGCGACAAATACGATGTCAACTACATGATCATGCAAGGCAATATGACAATGATGATGCGTGTCATGATAAATGGAACGGTGGAAAGTTGCATGGCAATATATCTCGGAATGGCTATGGAAATGCCATAATAGGTAGGTACGGTGGCTGTTTTGAGGAAGATATAAGGAGGTTTATGTGTGATAGAGCGTATCGTATCACGGGGTTTGGATGCACCGGCGAAGTTTGCACCAACTCTCAATGTGAGAAAGAGCAATGCACGGTATCGAAGAGGCTAGCAATGATGGAAAGGTAAAAGTTCGTATAATCCATGGACTCACATTAGTCATAAAGAACTCATATACTTATTACAAAAGTCTACAAGTCATAAAAAACCAAGCACTACGTGCATGCTCCTATGGGGGGAGGTTGGTAGGAGTTAACCATCGCGCGCCCCTGACCTCCACACAAGGGAAGGCAATCAAAAGAGCACTCCATGCAATAAATTTGTTACACAACTTTTACCATACGTGCATGCTACGGGACTTGCCAACTTCAACACAAGTATTCTTTAAATTCACAATTACCCAACTATCATGACTCTAATATTACCACCTCCATATCTCAAAACAATTATCAAGTATCAAATTGATCATAGCATCCAATTCACTTTCTATGATAGTTTTTATTATACCTAACTTGGATGCCCACCATTCTAGGACCAATTTTATAACCATAACATAATACCATGATGTTCTAAAAGACTCTCAAAATAATATAAGTGAGGCATGAGAGTTCATCTATTTCTACAAAATAAAACCACCGTCGTGCTCTAAAAATATAAGTGAAGCACTAGAGCAAATGACAAACTACTCCAAAAGAGATAAGTGAAGATCAATGAGTAGTCAAATAATTATGTAACTATGTGAAGACTCTCTAACATTTAAGAATTTCAGATCTTGGTGTTTTATTAAAACAGCAAGCAAAACAAAATAAAATGACATTGCAAGGATAGCACAACTCATGTGAAGAAGCAAAAATCTAGGTTCAACCGATACTAACTGATAATTGCTGAAGAAGAAAGGTGGGATGACTACCGGGGTATCCCCAAGATTGGATGCTTGAGACTTCTTGAAATATTATATTGGGCTGCCTTGGGCATCCCCAAGCTTGATATTTTGTGTCTCCTTAATTCCTTTTATATCACGGTTTCCTAAATCTCAAAAACTTCATCCACACCAAACTCGACAAGAACTCGTGAGGTAACTTAGTATAAAACAATGCAATAACCTTATCATTTTCTACTGTAACAAATTACTAAAATTATTATTCAACATTGCATACTAAATGTCTCTGCATATTTAATACTCCTATCCTGAAATAGATTCATTAAAGAAGCAAACATATGCAAACAATGAAAACATAACAACAATCTTCCAAAACAGTATAGTCTGTAAAGAATGCAAGATTCATCATACTTCCCTAACTCCAAAACTTATGAGAAAAATACTAAGCTGTATAAGATTTATCAGAGATCATTATGAAAAAATATTCAACATTATATCATTTTCTGAATTTTCTAGGGAATTTTTGCAACAGCGCTAAACTTTCTGTTTTGAAACTGCAACATGTATACTTGCAAAATAAGCATGGTAAAGCTATCCTTGAAATTTTT
This sequence comes from Triticum aestivum, assembly GCF_018294505.1. Classification (NCBI taxonomy): domain Eukaryota; kingdom Viridiplantae; phylum Streptophyta; class Magnoliopsida; order Poales; family Poaceae; genus Triticum; species Triticum aestivum. The sequence goes on from NC_057813.1 coordinate 119,858,802, forward strand.
ATTGAAACTATAGATGCAAAACATTATTCTAAATAACAGGAAGCAAATACTAACAAAATAAAATGATGGTCCAAGCAAAACACATATCATGTGGCGAATAAAAATATAGCTCCAAGTAAAGTTACCGATGAACAAGACGAAAGAGGGGATGCCTTCCGGGGCATCCCCAAGCTTAGGCTCTTGGTTGTCCTTTAATATTACCTTGGGGTGACTTGGGAATCCCCAAGATTAGGCTCTTGCCACTCCTTATTCCATAGTCCATCGAATCTTTACCCAAAACTTGAAAACTTCAACCATAGAAAACTTAACAGAAAACTCATAAGCTCTGTTAGTAAAAGAAAACAAACCACCACTTTAAGGTACTGTAATGAACTAATTATTAATTCATATTGGTGTAATAGATACTGTATTACAACTTCTCTATGATTCATACCCTCCTATACTACTCATAGATTCATCAAAATAAGCAAACAACACATAGAAAACAGAATCTGTCAAAAACAGAACAGTGTGTAGTAATCTGTATCAAACGAATATTTATGGAACTCCAACAATTATGAAATAAATTGGTGGACCTGATTAATTTGTTTATTAATCATCTACAAAAATAATCAACCTAAAATCACTTTCCAGTAAAAAATGGCAGCTAATCTCGTGAGCGCTAAAGTTTCTGATTTTTACAGCAAGATCATAAAGACTTCACCCAAGTCTTCCCAAAGGTTCTACTTGGCACAAACACTAATTAAAACATTAAACCACATCTAACCATAGTCTAGATTAATTATTTATTACTAAAAATAAGAAAAAATCAAAGAACAAAAATAAAATTGGGTTGCCTCCCAACAAGCGCTATCGTTTAACGCCCCTAGCTAGGCATGATGATGACAATGATGCTCACATAAAAGATAAGAGTTGAAACATAAAGAGAGCATCATAAAGAATATGACTAGCATATTTAAGTCTAACCCACTTCCTATGCATAGGGATTTTGTGAGCAAACAACTTATGGGAACAATAATCAACTAGCTTAGGAAGGCAAAACAAGCATAACTTCAAGATTTTAAGCACATAGAGAGGAAACTTGATATTATTGCAATTCCTACAAGAATATGTTCCTCCCTAATAATAATTTTTAGTAGAATCACGAATGAATTCAACAATATAAACATCACATAAAGCATTCTTTTCAAGATCTACATGCATAGAAAATTTACTACTCTCCACATAAGCAAATTTCTTCTCATGAATAATAGTGGGAACAAACTCAACAAAATAACTATCATGTGAGGCATAATCCAATTGAAAACTAAAATCATGATGACAAGTTTCATGGTTATCATTATTCTTAATAGCATACAAGTCATCACAATAATCATCATAGATAGCAATGTCGAAGACAATCTGCGCACCGGACTCATCGTCATTGAAGCCTGGTTCAGGGGCTACTGAGGGAGTCCTGGATTAGGGGGTCCTCGGACAGCCGGACTATGTACTTTAGCCAGACTGTTAGGCTATGAAGATACAAGATAGAAGACTTTGTCACGTGTCCAGGTGGGACTCTCCTTTGCGTGGAAGGCAAGCTTGGCGATTCGGATATGTAGATTCCCTTCTCTGTAACCCTAGCCCCCTTCGGTGTCTATATAAACCGGAGGGTTTAGTCCGTAGGACAAGAACAATCATAATCATATGCTAGCTTCTAGGGTTAGCCTCTACGATCTCGTGGTAGATCAACTCTTGTAATACTCATATCATCAAGATCACTCAAGCAGGAAGTAGGGTATTACCTCCATCGAGAGGGCCCAAACCTGGGTAAACATCGTGTCCCCCGCCTCCTGTTACCATTAGCCTTAGACGCACAGTTCGGGACCCCCTACCCGAGATCCGCCGGTTTTGACACCGACAGCATGCCCAGCCCTTAGAGCGCGCCGGGCACCCTCGTGGCCGCCTCATTTGCTGCTTGACGTCCACTCCAAGTCTCCTGGATTGCGTTTGTTCCGAAAAGATCGCTCTCGAAGGTTTCATTCCGTTTGGACTCCGTTTGATATTCCTTTTATTCGAAATACTGAAATAGGCAAAAAAACAGCAATTCAGGTTGGGCCTCCGGTTAGTAGGTTAGTCCCAAATGATATAAAAGTGTAAAGTAAAGCCCATAAACATCCAAAACGGGTAATATAATAGCATGTAACAATAAAAAATTATAGATACATTGGAGACGTATCAATGCCCGCACAAGATTTGGAGGAAATTAAGAAGCAAATTAAGGAGCTACTGGATAAAGGTTAGATTCGACCAAGTTCATCACCTTGGGGAGCCCCAGTGCTTCTAGTGGAAAAGAAGGATGGATCTTTAAGGATGGTTGTTGATTATCGTGCGTTGAATGAGGTGACCATCAAGAACAAATATCCTTTGCCAATGATCAATGATTTGTTTGACCAGTTGCAAGGAGCTAAAGTTTTCTCTAAGATTGATCTTCGATCAAGTTATCACCAGTTGAAGATCCGAGAGCAGGATATACCTAAGACAACTTTTACCATAAGGTACGGGCTATATGAGTATACCGTTATGTCATTGATGTCTACTACACAACCTTCTTCTTGTAGACGTTGTTGGGCCTCCAAGTGCAGAGGTTTGTAGGACAGTAGAAAATTTCCCTCAAGTGGATGACCTAAGGTTTATCAATCCGTAGGAGGCGTAGGATGAAGATGGTCTCTCTCAAGCAACCCTGCAACCAAATAACAAAGAGTCTCTTGTGTCCCCAACACACCCAATACAATGGTAAATTGTATAGGTGCACTAGTTCGGCGAAGAGATGGTGATACAAGTGCAATATGGATGGTAGGTAAAGGTATTTGTAATCTGAAATTAGAAAAACAGCAAGGTAACTAATGATAAAAGTGAGCACAAATGGTATTGCAATGCTAGGAAACAAGGCCTAAGGTTCATACTTTCACTAGTGCAAGTTATCTCAACAATAATAACATAACTGGATCATATAACTATCCCTCAACATGCAACAAAGAGTCACCCAAAGCCACTAATAGCGGAGAACAAACGAAGAGATTATGGTAGGGTACGAAACCACCTCAAAGTTATCCTTTTTGATCTATCTATTCAAGAGTCCATAGTAAAATAACACAAAGCTATTCTTTCCGTTCGATCTATCATAGAGTTCATACTAGAATAACACCTTAAGACACAAATCAACCAAAACCCTAATGTCACCTAGATACTCCATTGTCACCTCAAGTATCCGTGGGCATGATTATACGATATGCATCACACAATCTCAGATTCATCTATTCAACCAACACAAAGTACTTCAAAGAGTGGCCCGAAGTTTCTACCGGAAAGTCAAGACGAAAACGTGTACCAACCCCTATGCATAAGTTCATGGAACCTGCAAGTTGATCACCAAAACATACATCAAGTAGATCACGTCAGTATCCCATTGTCACCACAGATAAGCACGGCAAGACATACTTCAAGTGTTCTCAAATCCTTAAAGACTCAATCGGATAAGATAACTTCAAATGGAAAACTCAATCCATTACAAGAGAGCAGAGGGGGAGAAACATCATAAGATCCAACTATAATAGAAAAGATCATGATACATCATGATCATATCACCTCAAGAACATGAGAGAGAGAGAGAGAGAGATCAAACACATAGCTACTGGTACATACACTCAGCCCCGAGGGTGAACTACTCCCTCCTCGTCATGGAGATCGCTGGGATGATGAAGATGGCCACCGATGAGGGATCCCCCCTCTGGCAGAGTGCCGGAACAGGGTCCCGATTGGTTTTTGGTGGCTACAGAGGCTTGTGGCGGCAGAACTCCCGATCTATTGTTCTCCTTGATGTTTTCACGGTATATGGAGATATATAGGCGAAAGAATTCAGCCAGGGGAGCCACGAGGGGCCCACGAGGGTGGAGGGTGCGCCCAGGGGTGTGGGCGCCCCCTGCCTCGTGGCCTCCTCGAAGCTTCCCTGACTTCAGCTCCACGTCTCCTGGATCACGTTCGTTCCAAAAATCACGCTCCCGAAGATTTCATTCCGTTTGGACTCCATTTTATATTCCTTTTCTTTGAAACACTGAAATAGGCAAGAAAACAACAATATGGGCTGGTCCTCTGGTTAATAGGTTAGTCCCAAAAGTGATATAAAAGTGTAGAGTAAAGCCCGTAAACATCCAAAACAGGTAAGTTAATAGCATGGAACAGTCAAAAATTATAGATACATTGGAGACGTATCAGTCATTTGGTCTGACTAATGCGCCTGCCTATTTCATGAACATGATGAACAAAGTGTTTGTTGAGATTTTGGATAAGTTCGTCGTGGTGTTCATTGATGATATATTGGTCTACTCGAAGAACGAAGAGGAGCATAAGGAGCATTTGCGTTTAATTCTTGAGAAGCTCAGAGAACATCAGTTGTATGCCAAGTTCAGGAAATGTGAGTTTTGGTTAAAGGAAGTTGGATTTCTCGTACATGTTATATCCGTAGAAGGAATAGCAGTAGACCCTACCAAGGTTGTTTCTGTAACTAAATGGGTGGCACCCACATCAGTTGGAGAGATCAGGAGTTTTCTTGGACTCGCAGGATATTATCGGAGGTTCATTGAGAATTTCTCCAGGATTACAAAGCCCATGACGTAGTTATTGAAGAAGGACCCCAAGTTTAAATGGACTGAGGATTATGAAGCCAGTTTTTAGGAGTTGAAGAAACGTTTGGTTTACAGCCCCAGTGTTGATTCTCCCAGACCAACGCAAGGATTATCAAGTATATTGCGACGCTTCACGTCGAGGACTTGGAGCAATGCTTATGCAGGAAGGAAGAGTTGTTTCATATGCATCACAAAAACTTAAACCTCATGAGATGAATTATGCTATGCATGATTTGGAGTTAGCAGCCGTAGTGCATGCGCTGAAGACATGGAGACATTTTCTCATCAGAAATCATTGTGAGGTATACACGGATCATAAGATTTTGAAATATATCTTCACGCAGAAGGAGTTGAACCTTAGGCAAAGGAGATGGTTGGAGCTCATCAAGGATTATGATATGAAATTGCACTATCATCCCGGAAAGGCCAATGTCGTAGAAGATGCGTTGAGCCACAAGAGTTATGTTAATACTCTCATGACCGGAGGATTACCTAAGGAGTTAGCATATGAACTTCAAGAGTTATGTTTGGAGATAGTTCCGAGAGGTCATGTAGCAGCATTAGAAATTCAGTCTACTTTGATGGGTAAGATCGGAGAAGCCCAGAAGACTGACAAGGAGATTGCCGAGATAAAGGAAAGGATGAGAAAAGGAAAGGCTAAAGGATTTCGTGAGGATGAGCACGACACTTTATGGTTTGAGGATCGCGTTTATGTGCCTAATGACCCCGAGATCAGGAAGTTGATTCTACAAGAGGCCCATGATTCGCCGTATTCGACTCACCCAGGAAACATTAAGATGTATCTGGATTTAAAGGAAAGTTTCTGGTGGACAAGAATGAAGAAGGATATTGCCGAGTATGTAGTAGTATGTGATGTATGTCAGAGAGTTAAGGCAGAGCATCAGAAGCCAGCTGGATTGCTACAGCCATTACCGATACCCGAATGGAATTGGGATAAACTTGGCATGGACTTTATCACGGGATTGCCCAGGACTCGTTCGGGCTATGACTCTATCTGGGTTGTAGTTGATCGTCTGACGAAAGTAGCTCATTTCATCCCGGTGAAGACCACCTATACGAGTGCTAAGTTGGCAAAGATATATATGACCAGGATCGTATGTCTACATGGAGTTCCGAGGACCATTGTATCAGATAGAGGAACCCAGTTCACTTCAAAGTTTTGGAATCAGTTGCACGAAACTTTGGGTACCAGGTTAGAGTTTAGTACAACCTTTCATCCACAGACAGATGGACAGACCGAGAGAGTCAATCAGATTCTGGAGGACATGTTGAGAGCTTGTGTGCTAGATTATGGATCTAGTTGGGATGACAATTTGCCGTATGCAGAGTTCTCTTATAACAACAGTTATCAAGCCAGTTTGAAGATGGCCCCTTTCGAAGCTTTGTATGGAAGGAGGTGCATGACACCGTTATTGTGGGATGAAGTTGGAGATCGACAGTTGTTTGGACCAGATTTAATCAAAGACTCTAAAGAGAAGGTTGAATTGATTCACGACAGACTCAAGGTAGCCCAGTCCAGGCAGAAGAGTTATGCGGATTCTAAATGCAAGGAGACAGTTTACAAAGTCGGAGACGGAGTATATCTTCGGGTGTCCTCGCTTCGAGGAGTTAAGCGTTTTGGAGTTAAGGGAAAGCTAGCACCACATTTTTTGGGACCATACAGAGTTTTGGAACGTATAGGAGAAGTTGCATACAAGCTGCTATTCCTGGAAGGATTGTCAGGAGTTCACGATGTGTTTCACGTTTCCTAGTTGAAGAAGTGCCACGCGGAGATGGCCGATATTCCTCTAAGAGATACTGTGCCACTGGAAGCGATTTAGTTAGACAATGATTTGACCTATGAAGAGAAACCAGTCAAGATTCTCGAGTTTTCTATCCGAGTTACTCGCAGCAAGGTCATCAAGTTTTGCAAAGTTCAGTGGAGCCACCATACACTACCAGGGAAAAGCCTATACACAGAATCTTACCAGCAGCGCGCTCCAAAATAACTCGCTGCTGCTAACTAGCAGTAGCGCGGACAGACGAAACCCGCTGCTGAGACAAATATAGCAGTAGCGTGTCACCCCAAAGATGCGCTGCTGCTATAATTCCTACGAGGCCGCCGCGAGGGTAGTTATAGCAGCAACGCAATAAGGTGATGCGCGCTACTGCTACATGGCATAGTAGCAGCGCATTTCTCTGATAAGCGCTACTTCTAAGTTTCCTACAAAAATTTAGTCCCACCTCGCTCCGTGAAGAGAGTTTCTACCACCTTAAATATGTTACTTCTCACACTTTGACAAGCACTTGATCTTCTTTGAACTCTATGTGTAGAATTTGTGGCTGCAATATGAGTCTTCACCTATTCCTAAACCGGTGAGGACTCATATTGTCAAATCAGATTGTACACAAAAAGATCATTGATGATCAATGTGTTTTTGATACATTGAACAAAGTCTATTTTTACATGCTGACACATAGCAGAAGCGCTTTACTGTGAAAGGCGCTGCTGCTAGGTAGCTTAGCAGTAGCGTCTTTTCCTGAAGAGCGCTACTGCTAAGCCATTCATCTCCCTCATCTCCTCCATTCGGATCCACTCACACACACAGACACTCAATCCTCTCCGATCCGTCTGCGCCGCGCGCCCCCGTCGCCCCTCCTCCGTCTGCACCGCGCGCCGTCACCTCCTCCTCCTTGCTGGACTCGGTATCGGCCTCCTCCTCCGTCCTCCCTCTCCACTCGCCGCTGGCCGGCCCCTCCTCGCTCCGCCTTCCTCCTCCGTCCTCCCTCAACTGGCCACGCCGGCCGACCCCTCCTCGCTCCGCCTTCCTCCTCCGTCCTCCCTCAACTGGCCGCGCCGGCCGGCCCCTCCTCGCTCCGCCTTCCTCCTCCATCCTAGTAGGCTAGTTGATTTAGTTGACTTAGAACATTTTGGTTTAGTTGATTTAGTAGGCTAGTTGATTTAGTTGACTTAGAACATTTTGATTTAGTTGATTTAGTAGGCTAGTTGATTTAGTTGACTTAGAACATTTTGATTTAGTTGATTTAGTAGGCTAGTTGATTTAGTTGACTTAGAACATTTTGATTTAGTTGATTTAGTAGGCTAGTTGATTTAGTTGACTTAGGACATTTTGATTTGGTTGATTTAGTAGGCTAGTTGATTTAGTTGACTTAGAACATTTTGATTTAGTTGATTTAGTAGGCTAGTTGATTTAGTTCACTTAGAACATTTTGATTTAGTTGATCGTTAATCCTTTGCTCATATTGCTTTAGGAAGAATGGCGCCACCACCACCACCACTATGTCAACTGTGCAAGTCAAGATGTGCCAGCAGCCTTGCAACTGGCAAGCTGTTCGGCATCTACTTCCAGCCGAGTTTTCGTCATGCGGCGGTAAGAAATTAGATGAAATGTAATAACTATTTTATTTTTAGTGTTGGCATTACTGCATTGTGTCATTTTGCTTATTTTACACAGATCGTCCCATGCAATGTGAGGTTGAAATTCAACAAGCTGACAGGAGACACTGTGACATTTGAGGCTCCTGGGGGGCCGTACACTATGGAGGTCGAGAAAGGACGCAATATGTCGCAGATTGGAGGAGATGGATGGGCCCGTTTCGTCGCTCGCATGCATCTTACTGGTGGTGAGTTGATCAGCTTCAACTTCCGAGCAGAAAGACCCAAGCTAGCTGTCATTTATCTCAACCTGGTGGAAGATGATGAAGATGACGAAGATGATGAAGATAATGAGGACCCACTCGATGAAGATGATGAGGACCCACTTCATGAAGCCATCGTAGCTCAAAGAACAAGGCTGAGTGGGGAGGAGGTGTGCAACCTGTGGGACATAATTCCGCCATGTGCTGACTTTGTTGGGGTGCCATTCGTGACCCGCTTGACAAATACCATGGTTGATCGACATGATATGGTATGTTATACTTACAAATGCAAATTAATAGTGTGAATTACTTAGTGTACAGTCCAATGATATGGTATGTTGTGTGGAATCTAGTCGATGATATATATGTTTTAGTGTAGAGTTTGATCGCATGCTTATTAATTGATATGTTTTTCTTATTCAGAAATTGGCAAAGAGCATATCTGTGAGTTTGGGTATCGAGCCTGATGAAGAAGGCTCAGTTGGACTACACCTTACTGCAAGGGGCTCCGTCGCAACCTGTACTTACCGCGTGGACACGGACGGTCGCACACACTTAAACTCGGTTGGGTGGAAGAAATTCCTCGATGGCAAGAATCTTCGTGTTGGACAGGCCATCCTAATTACTATCAGGAACACCAACCACCCAGGCTAGAGGATGATGATTTTCTTCGATATCATCTAGAACTACATATGTGTGTGTGGCTATATCATCTAGAACTACATATGTGTGTGTGGCTATATCATCTAGAACTACATATGATGATCGTCGTCGATATCATCTAGAACTACATATGATGATGGCCGTTGATATGACCTTGTACTGCTTGAGGATGCATGTTGGCTATGCATGAAATTGTTATCTAGTACTCCCTTCGTTCCAAATTACTCGTCGTGGTTTGAACTAAAACCACGACGAGTAATTTGGAACGAAGGGAGTACTACCGTACCTAGTAATGGTTTATGAATTTGATATCTACTAGCAGTACCTAGTATCTAGTATCTGAAAGGAGAACTGAAATGGGAGAATGATGAAAGATATAGCAGTAGCGAGGGATGGCGAAATCGCTACAGCTAGTTAATAGTAGCGCGTTCCCAAAAAGCGCTGCTGATATCGTCAACAGTAGTAGTGCGGGTTAGGACCACGCTACTACTATGAGTTAGCTGTAGCGCCTTATTAGTAGCGTGGCCACCCGCGCTGCTGCTAGCCTAAAAACCCGCGCTGCTGCTAGCCTTTTCCCTAGTAGTGATACCGAGGAGGAAGCCACCTGGGAGCGAGAGGAAGACCTTCATAGAGACCACCCAAACCTTTTTGCTGACCAACCCGAATCTCGAGGGCGAGATTCATCTTAAGGGGGTAGGTTTGTAACATCCCAATTTTCAATTTGGATGTTATACATAGATCATCATATGCATATCATATTTATTCTTGCATTTTGTTGTGATCCTCGAAATATTAAGCAAATCAAGGAACCACAGAGAAAGTTGGAGGTTTCACAAAATTCATATTTGAATTTATTCCAAATGTGAAGAAAAGGATCAATTTGGTTTTATTATTTTCTCTCCAAGTATTTCCAATATTAAAAGTAAATGAGAGAAGATAATATGACTTCTTCAAATTAAGAGAAATATTGGAGAAAGAATTTTAGAATCAAATTATGATTTTTCTGGTATTTATTTGCTATTTATTTAAATTAGAAAAATGTGCATTTTTGAAAATTGCATTTTTAGGCCAGAAAAATGTTCACTTTGTTATAATTTTATCTAGACGGTGAAAATCTATTTTGGCATTTTTAGAAAAAAAAAATTATATTTTATTAGGATATTTTTCCTCGGGCGAAATTATTAAAAAAAGTTTCGCCCGACTGGGCCGAGGCCCAGCCGCGCCGCCCGCACCAACATCGCCGGACGAGGAGTCCGAGCCGGACTCCGTCGCCCGACCCCTCACCCAAGCCACGATGCCGCCCCTCCCCTCCTTAAAAGCCGCGACCCGGAGCCCCCAGGACCCCACATCGCCGCGCGCCGCCGCCTGCCCTCGCCTGCGCTGCCGCCTGCCGAGCGCCGCCGCCGCCGCCCCGCCCCGCAACTCTGCCGCCCATGCCGCCGCCGCTGACGCCACCACCGCCGCCGTTGAGCCTTCCTTGACCGATTAAACTGATGCCCATTTTTTTAGTTCTGCTGTTTATTTTCGTAGATCTGTTTTTCGTCGGTTTAGTTTATTTAGCGGAAGTTCGTCCATTTGTTCGTTTTAACAAATGTTATTCACCGGTTAGGTTCAGGCATCAAAGGTTCGTCCATTAGCCTTTTCCTTTTTATTTTAGTTTTGTCCAGGGACTTATCCGCGATTATTTTTATCGTGATTCAGCCTTGATTTTCAAACTAGTATAACTTTTTACTCGTTTATCCAAATTAGATGAAACCAACGCCAAAATCTTCGTCTCGGACCCTCTTTCTAGTTAACCAACTTGAACATGATTTGGGTATTGTAAAATTTGACTTTAGTCCAGATTAGTAAATGATCTTGTTTTGTTCGTATTTTGAGTTTCGTTGCTCTGTTTGAGTTGAATCCTTTTGCAAATCGTAGTTAATCACATGAACCTACTATTAAGATCTAATTCACATGATAATATTGCTGTTAGGTTTCGACTCTTATTAGTTTAAGCCATTTGCTTGTTTCGTGTTCGATTTGGATCTTTTCTCAGATTTTCTCGTGTTTCGTTTGAGTGATTGCTTATGTATGCTATTGTTTGTCTATGCTAGATTACCCGGAGTGCGAAGCTTGTTACTACGAATCTCTAGAGTTTGCATATCGTCAGCAAGGCAAGTTACACATTGATCATACTCTTTTATACTCAGTTTTTACTATGCATTACTTCTGCCCCACAAATATTTGCATTATTAGGATTGAGAACTTGTGGTTTGGTTGTAGAGCTTGAGGTAGGAACCTAATACCTTTTGATCACCCTGGGAATATACGTTATGCTTATTATTGCTTAGCCATGCTCGTAGACGGGGATTGGATCGAGATACACACATGGTAGTTTGAGAGTTATTTCAATCATGGATAACATTAAGGTGGCAACTTTAATATACATGTGGGTGGATTGGTTGCGTGATGACCCACAACTATAGGGGATCAATCGTAGTCCTTTAGATAAGTGAGAGTGTCGAACCCAACGAGGAGCAGAAGGAAATGATAAGCGGTTTTCAGCAAGGTATTCTCTACAAGTACTGAAATAAGTGGTAACAGATAGTTTTGTGATAAGATAAATGGTAACGGGCAACAAGTAATAAAAGTAAATAAGGTGCATCAAGGTGGCCCAATCCTTTTTGTAGCAAAGGACAAGCCTGGACAAATTCTTATAATAGGAACAGCGCTCCCGAGCACACATGGGAATATCGTCAAGCTAGTTTTCATCACGCTCATATTATTCGCGTTCGGTACTTTGATAATTTGATATGTGGGTGGACCGGTGCTTGGGTACGGCCCTTACTTGGACAAGCATCCCACTTATGATTAACCTCTATTGCAAGCATCCTCAACTACAACATAAGTATTAAGGTAAACCTAACCATAGCATGAAACATATGGATCCAAATCAGCCCCTTACGAAGCAACGCATAAACTAGGGTTTAAGCTTCTGTCACTCTAGCAACCCATCATCTACTTATTACTTCCCAATGCCTTCCTCTAGGCTACCAAATAATGGTGAAGTGTTATGTAGTCGACGTTCACATAACACCACTAGAGGTTAGACAACATACATCTTATCAAAATATCGAACGAATACCAAATTCACATGACTACTAATAGCAAGACTTCTCCCTTGTCCTCGGGAACAAACGTAACTACTCACAAAGCATATTCATGTTCATAATCAGAGGGGCAATATTGTGCATAAAGGATCTGAACATATGATCTTCCACCAAATAAACCAACTAGCATCAACTACAAGGAGTAATCAACACTACTAGCAACCTACTAGCACCAATCCCGGACTTGGAGACAAGAATTGGATACAAGAGATGAACTAGGGTTTGGAGATGAGATGGTGCTGGTGAAGATGTTGATGGAGATTGCCCTCTCCCGATGAGAGGAGCGTTGGTGATGATTTCCCCCTCCCGGAGGGAAGTGTCCCCGGCAGAACAGCTCTTCCGGAGCCCTAGATTGGTTCCGCCAAGGTTCTGCCTCGTGGCGGCGGAGTCTCGTCCCGAAAGGTTCTCTCTGATTTTTTTCTCATCGAAGGACTTCATATAGGAGAAGATGGGCGTCGGAGAGCCACCAGGGGGCCCATGAGGTAGGGGGCGCGCCCAGGGGGGCGCGCCCCCCACCCTCGTGAGCAAGGTGTGAGCCCCCTGGCCTTCATCTTTGGCGACGATTTTTCTTTATTTATTCTAAGGTATTCCGTGGAGTTTCAAGACTTTTGGAGTTGCGCAGAATAGTCCTTCAATATTTGCTCCTTTTCCAGCCCAGAATTCCAGCTGTCGGCATTCTCCCTCTTCATGTAAACCTTGTAAAATAAGAGAGAATAGCCATAAGTATTGTGACATAACGTGAAACAACAGCCCATAATGCAATAAATATTAACATAAAAGCATGATGCAAAATGGACGTATCAACTCCCCCAAGCTTAGACCTCGCTTGTCCTCAAGCGAAAAGCTGATAACAATAAATATGTCCTCATGTTTAGAGGTAGAGGCGTCGATAAAAATAAAATACGGACATGAAGGCATCATGATTACTTCATAACAGCAACATAAATAGATTTTGTCATATGATTACTCATGTTCAAGTAATGATCTTTTCACAAAGCCAAAATATGAATCAGAAACATTATTGGGCACTAACAATTATAATCTCAGTCATTGAAGCAATTGCAATTTATCATAACATCGGAAAGAGTCTATGTCAGAGCTTAAAAGCAAGTCCACATACTCAACTATCATTTAGTCCTTCATAATTGCTAGCACTCACGCGATACTTGTGGTTACGGAGTTTTAATTGGACACAGAGAAAGATAGGGGCTTATAGTTTTGCCCCACAACCTTTTACCTCAAGGGTAATGTCAACAATAATAATCCGTGCTCCCCCACATCCAGTTAGATATGTATATCATACTCTCTCCAACATGCTGAGCTTGCCAAAGGATAAAATGAAAAAGGAATGGTGAGGATCACCATGACTCTTGTAAGGTAGAGGATAATAATAAAAGATAGGACCTTCGCAGAGGGAAGCAGAGGTTGTCATGCGCATTTAGGGTTGATGCACAAAATCTTAATGCAAAAGAACATCACTTTATATTGCCCCTTGCATGTGAACCTTTATTATGCAGTCCATCGCTTTTGTTGCGTCCACAACAAGTTCGTACAAAGATTATTTCTCTGAACTAATAAGTCACGCATATTTAGAGAGCAATTTTTATTGCTTGCACCGATGACAACTTACTTGAAGGATCTTACTCAATCCATAGGTAGATATGGTGGACTCTCATGGCAAAACTGGTTTAAGGGTATTTGGAAGCACAAGTAGTATTTCTACTTAGCGCTAAAGATTGGCTAGCATGAGGGGGAAAGGCAAACTCAACACGGTAGAGGAACCATGACAACATACTTTATCTCAGATGTAAGAGAACATAACTCATTATGTTGTCTTCCTTGTCCAACATCAACTCTTTAGCATGTCGTATTTTAATGAGTGCTCCCAATCATAAAAGATGTCAATGATAATATATCCATATGTGAAACCTCTCTTTCCTTATCACTTCCTATTAATTGCAATGATGACCAAAGCTATATTTGCCAACTCCCAACAACTTTAAATCATCGTACTCTTTCTATGTGAAGTCATTACTTTCAATAAGATCAATATCAACTCTTGATTCTTTTTATTCTTTTTCTTCTAATCACCCAAGATCATGGCAAAATACTCAAGCCCTTGACTCAACACTAATCTTTATTATATAGCTCACGGACTCGATTACAAAGAAGGATCATAAAGCAAAACTCAAAACTACATCATGCCATGACTTTATTCTACTAAATCAAGATACTACTAATAGGATCGAGCTAAGAAAAACTGTAAAGATAGGAGTTGTGATGGTGATACAATACCAGGGCATCTCCCCCAAGCTTGGCAGTTGCCAAGGGGAGTGCCCATACCCATGTGATTATATCCTCGGAGGTAATGGAGGTGGTGATGATGAATTCTTCCTCAATTTACGCTGGAGTATAATGTTCTGTTCTTTTAGGTCTTCGATCTCCCGCTAAAGACTTAATACTCTTTTGCATAGTTCTTTCTTATTTTCCTGCAAGAGACAAAAAGGGATAAACTCGATCTTTGGCTTCTTTGCTCTATCAGGTAGACTTGACTTTTTAAACTCCACATGCATATCCCCTGGTTGAGGTAGCGGAACTTCATCTTCGTCTGAGCTTGTTTCCTCCTTCTCCTTAGGCTCATAGTCTTCTTCTTCTTCTGTGGTCCAACCACTATGGTCCAAGTCTCCATAGACCTTAGGGTCTGCAAGGAAATCAGCCACATAGCTTTCTCCCTGCGAACCTTGAGATGACATCTTGCTTTAATCTGCAGCAGTAGCAGCTCAAAACGAAAACAGAGGATATTTGTGTGATACGAGAGTCAAAACCTTCGGGAGTATATATAATGAACTTTTACTGACCAAAATACGTATCATGCAAGGAAACAGAGTCCGGAGGGCACACGAGGTGCTCACGAGGTAGAGGGGCGCGCCCAGGGGGGTAGGGCGCGCCCTCCACCCTCGTGGAGGCCTCGTGTCCTCCCTGGACTGCTACTTATTTTTCTATTTTTCTAAATATTCCAAAACGGAGAAATATTGCCTTAAAAATTGTTTTGGAGTCGGTTTACTTACCGTACCACATACCTATTCCTTTTCAGAGTCTGGAACGTTTTGGAAAGTGTCCTTTATGTACTCCTCCGGGGTCACGATTTCAATAATATTAGTTTCAACATTTATAGGATTACCTGAGATATAGTGCTTGATCCTTTGACCGTTTACCACCTTCGGATTTGTGCCTGCAAAGTTGTTGATTTTTATGGCACCGGAACGATATACCTCCTCGATAACGTAGGGACCTTCCCATTTAGAGAGAAGTTTTCCTGCAAAAAATCTTAAATGAGAGTTGTATAGAAATACATAATCACCTACATCAAACTCATGCTTTTGTATCCTTTTGTCATGTCATCTTTTAACTTTTTCTTTAAACAACTTGGCATTTTCATAAGCTTGGGCTCTCCATTCATCAAGTGAGCTAATATCAAATAACCTCTTCTCACCGGCAAGTTTGAAATCATAGTTGAGCTCTTTAATAGCCCAATATGCCTTATGTTCTAGCTCGAGAGGTAACTAACAAGCTTTTCCATAGACCATTTTGTACGGAGACATACCCATAGGATTTTTATAAGCAGTTCTATAGGCCCATAATGCATCATCAAGTTTCTTGGACCGATTCTTTCTAGACCTATTGACAATCTTTTGCAAAATTAATTTGAGCTCTCTGTTGCTCAACTCTACTTGACCACTAGACTGCGGGTGATAAGGAGATGCAATTCTATGATTAACGTTGTATTTAGCAAGCATCTTACGGAAAGCACCATGAATGAAGTGTGAACCACCATCAGTCATTAAGTATCTAGGGACTCCAAACCTCGGAAAAATAACTTCCTTAAGCATTTTAATAGAAGTGTTATGATCAGCACTACTGTAGGTGAACGTAGCAGAAATTAAAAATTTTCCTACGTGTCACCAAGATTTATCTATGGAGAAACCAGCAATGAGGGGAAGGAGAGTGCATCTACATACCCTTGTAGATCGCTAAGCGGAAGCGTTCAAGAGAACGGGGTTGAAGGAGTCGCACTCGTCATGATCCAAATCACCGGAGATCCTAGTGCCGAACGGACGGCACCTCCGCGTTCAACACACGTATAGCCCGGTGATGTCTCCCATGCCTTGATCCAGCAAGGAGAGAGGGAGAGGTTGAGAAAGACTCCATCCAGCAGCAGCACAACGGCGTGGTGGTGATGGAGGAGCATGGCAATCCTGCAGGGCTTCGCCAAGCACCGCGGGAGAGGAGGAGAACTTGGGAGAGGGGGAGGGCAGCACCAGAACTTGGGTGAGGCTGCCCTCCCACCCCCAACATATATATAGGGGCAAGGGAGAGAGGGGCCAGCCCCCTCAGATCCAATCTGAGGAGGGGGCGGCGGCCAGGGAGGTTGCTTGCCCCCCAAGGCAAGGGGGGCGCCCCCCTTTAGGGTTTCCCCCAAGCCCTAAGCGCCTTGGGCCTTGGTGGGGGTGCGCACCAGCCCACCTGGGGCTGGTACCCTCCCACACTTGGCCCATGCAGCCCCCTGGGGCTGGTGGCCCCTCTTGGTGGATCCCCGGGACCCTCCCAGTGGTCCCGGTACGTTACCGATAAAACCCGAAACTTTTCCGGTGACCAAAACATGACTTCCCATATATAAATCTTTACCTCCGGACCATTCCGGAACTCCTCGTGACGTCCGGGATCTCATCCGAGACTCCGAACAACATTCGGCAACCACATACAAACTTCCTTTATAACCCTAGCGTCATCGAACCTTAAGTGTGTAGACCCTATGGGTTCGGGAATCATGCAGACATGACCGAGACGTTCTCCGGTCAATAACCAATAGCAGGATCTGGATACCCATGTTGGCTCCCATATGTTCCACGATGATCTCATTGGATGAACCACGATGTCAAGGACTCAATCGACCCCGTATACAATTCCCTTTGTCTAGCGGTATTGTACTTGCCCGAGATTCGATCGTCGGTATTCCGATACCTTGTTCAATCTCGTTACCGACAAGTCTCTTTACTCGTTCCGTAACACATCATCCCATGATCAACCCCTTGGTCACATTGTGCACATTATGATGATGTCCTAACGAGTGGGCCCAGAGATACCTCTCCGTCAACCGGAGTGACAAATCCCAGTCTCGATTCGTGCCAACCCAAAAGACACTTTCAGAGATACCTATAGTGCACCTTTATAGCCACCCAGTTACATTGTGACGTTTGGTACACTCAAAGCATTCCTACGGTATCCGGGAGTTGCACAATCTCATGGTCTAAGGAAATGATACTTGACATTAGAAAAGCTTTAGCATACGAACTACACGATCTTTTGTGCCAGGCTTAGGACTGGGTCTTGTCCATCACATCATTCTCCTAATGATGTGATCCCATTGTCAATGACATCCAATGTCCATGGTCAGGAAACCGTGACCATCTATTGATCAACGAGCTAATCAACTAGAGGCTTACTAGGGACATGGTGTTGTCTATGTACCCACACATGTATCTGAGTTTCCTATCAATACAATTATAGCATGGATAATAAACGATTATCATGAACAAGGAAATATAATAATAACTAATTTATTATTGCCTCTAGGGCATATTTCCAACAGTCTCCCACTTGCACTAGAGTCAATAATCTAGTTCACATCGCCATGTGATTAACACTGATAGGTCACATCGCCATGTGACCAACATCCAAAGAGTTTACTAGTGTCTAAACTAGTTCACATCACCATGTGATTAAGTCTCAATGAGTTCTGGGGTTTGATCATGTTTTGTTTGTGAGAGAGGTTTTAGTCAACGGGTCTGCAACATTCAGATCCATATGTACTTCGCAATTCTCTATGTCATATTGTAAATGCTGCTTCCACGCTCCACTTGGAGTTATTCCAAATGGTTTCTCCACTATACTTATCCAGTTTGCTACTCACAGTCATTCAGATAGGTGTTAAAGTTTGCTTCGATGTAACCCTTTACGCCGAACTCTTTATCACCTCCATAATCGAGAAACATGTCCTTTATTTACTCCAAGGACAATTTTGACCGCTGTCCAATGATCTATTCCTGGATCATTCTTGTACCCCTTGACTGACTCATGGCAAGGCACACTTCCGGTGCGGTACACAGCATAGAATACTATAGAGCCTACGTCTGAAGCATAGGGGACGACCTTTTGTCCTTTCTCTCTCTTCTGCCGTGGTTGAGCTTTAACTCTTAACTTCATACCTTACAACTCACGCAAGAAATCCTTCTTTGACTGATCCATCTTGAACACCTTCAAGATCATGTCAAGGTATGTGCTCATTTGAAAGTATTATTAAACATTTTGATCTATCTTATATATCTTGATGCTTATTGTTCAAGTAGCCTAATCCAGGTTTTCTATTGAAAAACACTTTTCAAATAACCCTATATGCTTTCCAAAAATGCGACATCATTTTTGATCAACAATATGTCAACAACATATACTCATCAGAAATTCTATAGTGCTCCCACTCACTTCTTTGGAAATACAAGTTTCTCATAAACTTTGTATAAACCCAAAAACTTTGATCATCTCATCAAAGCGTACATTCCAACTCTGAGATGCTTACTCCAGTCCTTAGAAGGATTGCTGGAGCTTTGCATATTTGTTAGCGTTCTTCAGGATTGACAAAAACTTTCTGGTTGTATCACATACAACCTTTCCTCAAGGATATCGTCGAGGAAACAATGTTTTGACATCCTATCTGCAAGATTTCGTAAATCATGCAGTAATTGCTAATATAATTCCAACAGACTCTTAGCATTGCTACGAGTGAGAAAGTTTCATCGTAGTCAACTCCTTGAACTTGTCGGGAAACATCTTAACGACAAGTCAAGCTTTCTTTAATGGTGATTCTTACCATCATTGTCTGTCTTCCTTTTAAAATCCATCTGTACCCAACAGCCTTACGACCATCAAATATTTCTTCCAAAGTCATGGATCCTTTCTCGGATTTTATGGCCTTGAGCCATTCATCGGAATCCGGGCCCACCATCGCTTCTCCATAGCTCGTAGGTTCATTGTTGTCTAGCAACATGACCTCTAAGACAGGATTGCGTACCACTCTGAAGTAGTACGCATCCTTATCACCCTACGAGGTACGGTAGTGACTTGATCCGAAACTTCATGATCACTATCATAAGCTTCTACTTCAATTGGTGTAGGCGCCACAGGAACAACTTCCTGTGCCCTGCTACACACTAGTTGAAGTGACGGTTCAATAACCTCATCAAGTCTCCACCATCCTCCCACTCAATTCTTTCGAGAGAAACTTTTCCTCGAGAAAGGACCCGTTTCTAGAAACAATTACTTTTGCTTCCGGATCTGAGATAGGAGGTATACCCAACCATTTTGGGTATCCTATGAAGATGTATTTATCCGTTTTGGGTTCGAGCTTATCACGATGAAACTTTTTCACATAAGCGTCGCAGCCCCAAACTTTTAAGAAACGACAACTTAGGTTTCTCCAAACCATAGTTCAAACGGTGTCGTCTCGACGGAATTACGTGGTTCCCTATTAAAGTGAGTGCGGTTGTCTCTAATGCCTAACCCATGAATGATAGTGGTAATTCGGTAAGAGACATCATGGTACGCAATATATCAAATAGGGTGCAAATATGATGTTCGGACAAACCATCATATTATGGTGTTCCAGGCGGTATTAATGGTGAAACAATTTCCACAATGTCTTAATTGCATGCCAAAGCTCGTAACTCAGATACTCATCTCTATGATCATATCATAGACATTTTATCCTCTTGTCACGATGATCTTCAACTTCACTCTGAAATTACTTGAACCATTCAATAATTCAGACTTGTGTTTCATCAAGTAAATATACTCAGTATCTACTTAAATCATTCATGAAGTGAGAACATAACGATATTCACTGCATGCCTCAGCACTCATTGGACTGCACACATCAAAATGTGTTACTTCCAACAAGTTGCTATCTTGTTCCATCTTACTGAAAACGAGGTTTTTTCAGTCATCTTGCCCATGTGGTATGATTTGCATATCTCAAGTGATTCAAAATCAAGTGAGTCCAAACGATCCATCTTCATGGAGTTTCTTCATGCATATACACCAATAGACATGGTTCGCATGTCTCAAACTTTTCAAAACCGAGTGAGTCCAAAGATCCATCAACATGGAGCTTCTTCATGCGTTTTACACCAATATGACTTACATGGCAGTGCCACAAGTAAGTGGTACTATCATTACTATCTTATATCTTTTGGCATGAAAATGTATATCACTACGATCGAGATTTAATAAACCATTCTTTTAGGTGTAAGACCATTGAAGGTACTATTCAAATAAATAGAGTAACCATTATTCTCCTTAAATGAATAACCGCATTGAGATAGACATAATCCAATCATGTCTATGCTCAACGCAAACACCAAATAACACTATTCAGGTTTAGCACCAATCTCGATGGTAGAGGGAGCGTGTGATGCTTGATCACATCAACCTTGGAAACACTTCCAACACATATCATCTGCTCACCTTTAGCTAGTCTCTGTTTATTCCGTTTGCTGTTATTTCGAGTTACTAACACTTAGCAACCGAACCGGTATCCAATACCCTGGTGCTACTAGGAGTACTAGTAAAGTACACATTAACATAATGTATATCCAATATACTTCTACTGACCTTGCCAGCCTTCTTATCTACCAAGTATCTAGGGTAATTCTGCTCTAGTGGTTGTTCCCCTTATTACAGAAGCACTTAGTCTCGGGTTTGGGTTCTACCTTGGGTTTCTTCACTGGAGCAGCAACTGGTTTGCCGTTTCATGAAGTGCCCCTTCTTGCCCTTGCCCTTCTTGAAACTAGTGGTTTCACTAACCATCAACAATTGATGCTCCTTTTTGATTTCTACTTTCGCGGTGTCAAACATCGTGAATATCTCAAGGATCATCATATCTATCCCTGATTTGTTATAGTTCATCACGAAGCTCTAGCAGCTTGGTGGTAATGACTTTGGAGAAACATCACTATCTCATCTGGAAGATCAACTCCCACTCGATTCAAGTGATTGTTGCACTCAGACAATCTGAGCACAAGCTCAACGATTGAGCTTTTCTCCCTTAGTTTGCAGGCTAAGAAAATCGTCGGAGGTCTTATACCTCTTGACGTGGGCACGAGCCTGAAATCCCAATTTCAGCCCTCGAAACATCTCATATGTTCCGCGACGTTTTGAAAAACGTCTTTGGTGCCTCAACTCTAAACCATTTAACTGAACTATCACATAGTTATCAAAACGTGTATGTCCGATGTTCGCAACATCCACAGACGACGTTTGGGGTTCAGCACACTAAGCGGTGCATTAAGGACATAAGCTTTCAACTGTCCGCATAATCGCTACTATCAACTTTCAACTATATTTTCTCTAGGAACATATCTAAAACAGTAGAACTAAAGCACGAGCTATGACATAATTTGCAAAGGGTCTTTGACTATGTTCAGGATAATTAAGTTCATCTTATGAACTCCCACTCAGATAGACATCCCTCTAGTCATCTAAGTGATTACATGATCCGAGTCAACTAGGCCGTGTCCGATCATCACATGAGACGGACTAGTCATCATCGGTGAACATCTTCATGTTGATTGTATCCACCATACGACTCATGCTCGACCTTTCGGTCTCTTGTGTTCCGAGGCCATGTCTGTACATGCTAAGTTTGTCAAGTTAACCTAAGTGTTTCGCGTGTGTAAATCTGGCTTACACCCATTGTATGTGAACGTAAGAATCTATCACACCCGATGTCACATCCCTAGTCTGGTATGACTTAGACTAGCTAGCCATTTGTGCATCATATTTAAATTTCATTTAAATTTGAAATGAGGATTGGTGGAACCCTCAGAATCATTTTTGAAAATGACCCAAATAAAAATTTCTCCAAAAGGGTCCAAGAAAATGCTCATGTTGCTCTCTGAAAATATTGGACAGAGATAAAAATCAAAACAATATTTTTAGGAGCTCATGGATATTTATTTTGGCCATTTGGATTAATTCGATAAATATTTGCATTGGAAATATATTGCTATATATATGAAATATGGTCCAAAAATTATGCCATTTATAAAGGAGCTCTGGAATAATATATCTAGCTCCTGCAAAAATTGGCATAAGGTAATAAAATTGATTTAGTATTTTAATTAAATCAAAACAAATGTCAGAAAATTAGAAAACAAAAATAAAAGGAAGGAGGGGCTTACCTGGGGCTCCCCCCTGTGCAGCCCAGCCGCAGCAGGCCGGCCCAGCCAGCAGGCGGCCCAGCCCACCTGGCCCCCCCCCTCCTCTGTCGTCTTCCTCCCCGACAGGGGGACGGCGCGTGCCCGACGCGCGCGCACCGCCGCGCCGCGCCACCTCCTCCCTCCCTGCTTGCCTGTCCTCCCCTCGTCGCTCTGGATGGACCGGACGACGCCACGCGACGCCCCGCACCTCTCTCCCACTCTCTCATTCCTCCCCCCTCCCCTGGTTCTCTCTCTCCCGACCGCCCGAACGCGTCGGTCGCCGCCGTTCGCCATAGCCATCGCCACCGGTCTCCCCTCGCCTCCCCGACACGCGCAGGAGCTCCGCCCCCTCGCCCTGAAGCTCCCCGTCAAGCCGTGCCCCTCCGGACGCCCCGTGGAGCCGCCGCCGTCGTCTTTTCCATCGCCGGCCGCCGTGGATCCCCATCGACGCTCCGGCCGCTTCAGTGCGTCCCCGAGCCCACTTCGACTGCCGCTGCAACCGCGGTGAGCTCCGCCACCGCTTCCCCCTCTCCGTTTAACTGCCCGCGCGCCGTAGCACCGTTCCCCACCACGGCCGAAGCCTCTCGCCGCCGTCCATGTCGCCGTCGCCGTCTCGGCCCGCCTCCGCCCAAACTAAGCACCCTAGCGTGCTCCCGGTGCCACGAGGGTGCCGCCGAGCCCCTCAGGTGGCCTCCCCGTGCCCCGCAGCCCGTTCTCGCTCGAAGCCGAGCTCCGGCCGCCGCCGCGAGCTTTGCTCCGGCGAGCTCCGGCCTTCCCCGCTCCTCCCACCTGTCCCACCAGATGCGCGAGAGCCCGGGCTACGCCCCGGTGCTCTCCGACGCCGCCCCCGTGGCCTGTTTCGCGGACGCCGCCGCGTCCAGAGGTCGCCGCCGATGACCTCGCCGGCCTGACGAGTGGGCCCCGTCGGCAGGTGGTTAGCTTAGTGCTAACCACTGTTAATTACCCCCCCCCCCTGAGGCTGACATGTGGGCCCCGGTGCCCCCTAACCTTTTAATTAAGTTAATTTAACCCCTGTTTAACCCCCCTGTCACTGACGTGTGGGCCCCACACGTCAGGTTTGACCCGGACCAGCCCAGTTGACCGCTGACGTCGTGCTGACGTCATGCTGGCGCAATAATATGATTTCTGGAGTTAAATTTAATCAGAAAATTCCAGAAATTGTTTTAAACTTCAAAAATTCATATCAATTCAACCGTAGCTCAGATTAAAATAATTATATATGAAAAATTATCAGAAAAATGCAATCTTTCCATCTGTACTAGTTTCATGCATGAAAAACCAACTTATACATGCTGAATATGGGAAAACACATTATGGCATATATAAGAGACTTAATTTAGAAATGCATTTGAACCTTTGGTTCAAATGGACTTCAAACCAAATGTTTACTAGTTGCATTAGCTCAAACAGCATCACATCTACATGCCATGCTCATGCATCATATTGTTGCATATGATTGTGTTTTGATTGCCGGCACCGTTCCTTCTCGATAGGTCCTGCTCCGGAGACGTTCCAGAGTACCTGTCTGTGAAGCAGTGCCTCCCTTGTTGATTTACCAGGCAAGCAAACCCCCTTGTTCATTTCGATAAAACCCTACTCTCTCGCTCCTGCTCTCAGTTATTGCATTAGGACAACAACGATTCATCTGCTACTTTGTGCTGCGGTAGTTGAACCCATTCCTCTGCATGACCTGTCATTGCCACAGTAAATAGTTGAAACCCACTAGCATGTGTAGGAGTTGATTGAAGCCACTGATGTGTTCCTACCATGCTATGCCTGCTATTGCTTAGAGTTGTGTCAGGTCTGATTCATTGGGAATGAATTGGAGTGTTACGATATGTTCTGATGCTGAGAGTTAAGTGTGTGAACACGATTTGGTAAAGGTAGCGGTGAGAGGCCATGTAGGAGTACATGGTGGGTTGTCTCGCTGGAACCGTCCTTAAGCACTGAGTTCTATGTATGTTGTCCAATGACTCGATACTACCACACATTGGGATCGGCTTAATGCCCTCTCGACTTATTAACCAACTTGATCTCTGTCCAGGAGTCGCAACTAGTTTCTGGTGTTTGTAGGTAGTGCTATTTTTCTACCAAGTGGCACCCGGCAGGGTGGGCTTGGGACAGACTAGGCACACGTGGCCCGGTGTACCGAGTGGCACCCGGTTGGTGGGCTCGGGAACCCTGCTCACATCGTTTGGGGCCGTGAGCGACACCCCGGCCGGATCTCCTTGCGGATGGAACCCGAATAGGCGATAAACCTGGACTAGAGTCTTGTGTGGTTAGTCAGGTCGTGGCCGACACCCTCGCCAGGCTTCCGCTTGAAGGTTGCCGAGATACATGACGTGTACATGGCGGTAAGTGGCGAGAGCGTGTGTGAAGAAGTACACCCCTGCAGGGTTAACATGATCTATTCGAATAGCCGGGTCCGCGGTTATGGACTTCTTGGATGCTTACATGGTACATAGACAACTTGAAGTGGATACTCTAAAATGCTCAAGACAAGTGTGAGTGCTATGGATGGCCTTCTCGTAGGGAGACGGGGATGAATCCATAGTAGTGTATTGTGTGGTGATTAGTGGACTCGTGTACGTTGTTTCACCTCCAGAGTTTCTGGTAGTCGTAGAACAGGATAGCCACAGAGTCAAAGCTGGCTTGCTGCAACTAAACCCCACATTACCTCTTGATACAAATGCATGTATGATAGGATCTGATGTAAGTCTTGCTGAGTACCTTTGTACTCATGTTGCTTTATTTATGTTTTTGCAGCGGAGACTTCGGTCTTACTAGTGTTCTCGTGGACTTCGACTAGTAGCTAGTACCTCAGCTACGATCTTGATCGGATGTTGTAGATAGTCAGGCTCTTCAGCCTTTTTCATTTGTAGATGTCTGTACCCAGACATGTAATGCTTCCGCTTGTTGCTTGATTGCTCTGACTGTTGGGTCATGTGACCCCTGTTTGTAATAATGCTGTGATGGCTCTTCTGAGCCTTTATCTATATGAGTTGTTGAGTTATGCTGTGATGCCATGTTGTACAGCACATACTTGCATGTTATGCGTACGTGTAATGTGTATTGCTATGTGTGGGATCTGACTATCTAGTTGTTTATCCTTAGTAGTCTCTCTTACCGGGAAATGTCTCCTAGTGCTTCCACTGAGCCCTGGTAGCTTGCTACTGCTCCGGAACACTTAGGTTGGCCGGCATGTGTCCTTCTTCGATCCTGTGTCTGTCCCTTCGGGGAAATGTCACGCGATGAATACCGGAGTCCTGCTAGCCCGCTACAGCCCGGTTCACCGGAGTCCTGTTAGCCCAGTGCTACAGCCTGGATTCACTCGCTGATGACCGACACGTTCGATGCTGGGTCATGGATGCCTGTCCCTGTAAGTTAGTGCCACTTTGGGTTTACGACTAGCCATGTCAGCCCGGGCTCTTTATCATATGGATGCTAGCGACACCATCATATACGTGTGCCAAAAGGCGCAAACGGTCCCGGGCAAAGGTAAGGCGACACCCGTGGGGATACCGTGCGTGAGGCCGCAAAGTGATATGAGGTGTTACATGCTAGATCGATGTGGCATTGAGTCGGGGTCCTGACAGCGTTGGTATCAGAGCCTGACTGCCTGTAGGTTTACCAAGCCATACTGGTCGAAGTTGAGTCTAGAAATTCTTTAGTTATGTAAGGGAATTGATTGTGGGAAGGAACGTAAGGCTCTTTTACTCCTTTACCTCATGGCCTTCTGATCTGAGTCATCCTATCTTTCCGACGGGATTAAGGAACTAGGCTTTCTCTTCCGTCTATCAGGATCACGTGTTACTACTCCGTAGTCCCATAGGATTGGTTGATCAGAGTCATACCCCAGTTTTGAGTATTTCCGGTGTAGTCTGTTTAGTATGATCTCAGAACCTTGAGTAATGCTGATGAGTATGTTACCACCCCATTTTTAGTAGGATGTCTCATTCTGAGCATTTTACTGCCGTTATGCTGCCGGAATTTCCCTAGGAGTTCGAGAGATACTAATTCCTTGTCCTACATTCTACAGTCCATAGTTGATGTTGATTCCGTCTCTGGTTTCGTTTCACCAGGATGTCATCAAGTTCTGTTGTTCGTAGCCAGAACCATGGAGATGGTAGGGATGAGGATCCTCCCGACCAGCCTTCGTTGGCAGAGTTCATGTTAGAAATGGAGAGGAACAAGCGTGAGTCTAACCGTTTGTTGGCACGTATCGAGGAGAACACCGCACATCAGTTCAAAGGGTCTGCTACCATTCATGATTTCATTCGCTTGCACCCACCCACCTTTCATCATTCCATCGAGCCACTCGATGCAGATGACTGGCTCCGTAGCATCACTCATAAGCTGCGTTCCGCGAGCGTAGCTGAAGATGACAAGGTCACTTATGCCACATACCACCTGGAAGGTCCTGCTAGTCTTTGGTGGCAGAACTATGAGGCTATGCTTCCAGCTGGCCAGATTCCTACCTGGAAGGATTTCACTGAGGCTTTTCGCGAGCATCACATTCCCCAGGCCCTCCTTGATCGCAAGAGAGAAGAGTTCTGTAGTTTCACCCAGAGTAAGATGGCTGTTGATGCTTATAGCAGAGAGTTCGAGAACCTCGCCCGCTATGCCACAGAAGAAGTGTCCACGGACGCCAAGAAGCAGGCTAGGTTCCGGAAGGGTCTCAACCCCAAGTTGCGTCGTGATCTCCACCTGCATCATTGTGATACATTCCAAGCCCTTGTGAACAAGGCCATTAATGCAGAGACAGCTCAGCTCACTTACGAGGAGTCTCGTAAGCACACCCGTGATTTGGGATCTTCCTCTGGCTCTAGTTCCCAGAAACGCCGGATTTGGGTTCCAAACTCCGCTCTTCCTTCCGGATATGCACCGAGGCCATCCTATGTGGTGCCTTCCCCAGCTCAGTCGTATGTTCCACCCAGGCCTACTGGTAGACCGCTTGTCAGTGCGGGTCCACGTCCAACCTCAGGGACTTGCTTCACATGCGGGAAGCCAGGACACTATGCACGTGATTGCTCTCAGACTAGTTATGCTCCACCCCAGCCCGAGAAGACTGTTGGCTGTGTTAAGCCATCACGCAAGATGATCAGTGTCAAGTCAGTTCCCCACTGAACGTGGACGTGTGCATCACGTCTCAGCTAAAGACGCTCATGATGATCCAGATGTCGTTCTTGGTACACTCCTTGTCAATTGTCACCCAGCATCAGTTCTATTCGATACTGGAGCATCTCACTCCTTCATTTCTGAAGGCTATGCTCGTTTGCACGACATGTCATTTTGTGATATGCCAACTCCGCTTGAAATCCAAACCCCAGGGTCTAGATGGCAGACCACCAGAATCAGCCATGGTAACGAAATCCTTGTTGATAGACTTGTATTCCTTGCATCACTTGTAGCCCTCAAGTCCTCAGATATTAACATCATCTTGGGTATGGACTGGATGACAGCTCATCATGCCAAGATTGATTGTTACACAAGATCTGTTCAGCTTACACACCCATCTGGCAAGATAGTCACCGTCTCCACTAGAGTTGCAAAGCGTCAGCTCTATTCTCTTAATGCCAGCCCTCTTCCAGACCTTGAAGATATCCGGTAGTCCGTGACTTTCCGGATGTCTTTCCAGAGGAACTGCCAGGTGTTCCACCTGACAGAGATGTAGAGTTCGTCATAGATCTTATCCCAGGAACAGCTCCAATCTCCCGGAGACCTTACAAGATGGCACCCCTAGAACTAGCCGAGCTTAAGAAACAACTCGATGAGTCCTTGCAAAAGGGTTTCATCCGTCCTAGTTCTTCTCCTTGGGCTTGCCCCGTCCTCTTTGTCAAGAAGAAAGACGGTACGGACCGGATGGTTGTAGATTATCGTCCCGTTAATTTGGTCACGATAAAGAACAAGTATCCGCTCCCCAGGATCAACGACCTGTATGATCAGCTCGCTGGATCCTCAGTCTTCTCCAAGATGGATTTAAGGTTAGGATACCACCAAATCAAAATCAGAAACGGGGACATTCCCAAGACAGCTTTTGTCACTCGTTATGGTCAGTACGAGTACACCGTCATGTCCTTTGGCCTAACCAACGCCCCAGCCACATTCTCCCGCTTGATGAACTCGATCTTCATGGAGTACTTAGATAAGTTCGTCGTGGTTTACCTCGATGATATTCTTATTTACTCGAAGAACGAGGAAGAGCATGCCGAACATCTTAGACTTGTGTTAGAAAAACTCAGAGAGCACCGCCTTTATGCCAAGTTCTCCAAGTGTGAATTTTGGTTGCCAGAAGTGACCTACTTAGGCCACGTAATCTCTGGTAAGGGCATTGCTGTCAATCCCGAGAGAGTTCAAGCCGTTCTCGATTGGACTCCACCTGAGACCGTTAAACAAGTTAGGAGTTTCCTTGGTCTAGCCAGCTATTGTCGCCGCTTTGTTGAAAACTTCTCCAAAGTAGCCAAACCCCTCACGGAACTTCTCAAGAAAGATAAAAAGTTCGAGTGGTCCCCACAGTGTGAGTACAGTTTTCAGGAACTGAAAAGACGCCTGACTTCTGCTCCCATACTTGTGCCACCGGATTTCACTAAAGACTTTATTATCTACTGCGACGCCTCACGACAGGGACTAGGTTGCATTCTTATGCAGGATCGTCATGTGATTGCCTATGCATCTCGACAGTTGCATCCACATGAGGAGAATTATCCTACACATGATCTAGAGCTTGCAGCCGTAGTCTATGCACTCAAGACCTGGCGACATTACCTTCTTGGTAAACGTTGCGAGATCTACACTGATCACCAGAGTCTCAAGTATATCTTCACCCAACCGGATCTGAACCTTAGGCAAAGACGTTGGCTGGAGTTGATCACAGATTATGATCTAGGGATTACCTACACCCCAGGCAAAGCCAATGTCATGGCTGATGCTCTAAGCCGTAAATCCTATTGCAACAATCTCATGTTGCAGCAAGGCCAACCACTTCTCCATGAGGAATTCTGTAAGCTTAACCTTCACATTGCTCCTCACGGATTCCTTTCTACCTTGGTGGCGAAACCTGCTCTTGAGGATCAGATCATAACTAGCCAGCAATATGATACGGGTATTTCTCGTATCAAGGATAACGTTAAGAAGGGAGTTGCTGGTAGTTTTCTCTTGGATGCTCGAGGTGTTGTTTTCTTTGGAAACCGCCTGGTGGTCCCAAGAAGCAACATCTTCGACAATTGATTCTTAAGGAGGCGCATGAATCCCCTCTCACGATTCATCCCGGTAGTACTAAGATGTATCAGGACCTACGCCAGAGGTTCTGGTGGACTAGGATGAAGAGAGAAATCGCTGAGTTCATTGCTAAATGTGACGTTTGTCGTCGCGTTAAGGCAGAGCATCAAAGACCTGCTGGCACCCTTCAGCCTTTAGCTATTCCTGAATGGAAATGGGATAAAGTTGGTATGGACTTCATCACCGGCTTTCCCAGGACCAAGAGAGGGAATAACGCTATCTTCGTAGTCGTTGATCGTCTTTCCAAAGTGGCTCACTTCCTTCCTGTTCGAGAGAGTATCACTGCTAGTCAGCTTGCTGACTTATATATTTCTCGAATAGTGTCACTTCATGGTGTTCCACTAGAGATCAATTCAGACCGTGGCAGTCTTTTCACTTCTCATTTCTGGGAGAGTTTCCAAACTGCCATGGGAACCCATCTTTCCTTCAGTACCGCTTTCCACCCTCAGTCGAGTGGTCAGGTGGAACGGGTCAATCAAATTCTCGAAGACATGCTCAGAGCTTGCGTTATCTCATTCGGTATGGATTGGGAGAAATGTCTTCCTTTCGCCGAGTTTGCTTATAACAATAGCTACCAATCCAGCCTCAAGAAAGCTCCTTTTGAGGTTCTCTATGGACGAAGATGTCGAACACCTTTGAACTGGTCAGAAACCGGTGAAAGACAATTCTTTGGACCGGACATGATCCAGGAGGCAGAAGAGCAAGTTCGCATCATTCGTGAGAATTTGAAAACAGCCCAGTCTCGTCAG
Source organism: Triticum aestivum (assembly GCF_018294505.1). Taxonomy (NCBI): domain Eukaryota; kingdom Viridiplantae; phylum Streptophyta; class Magnoliopsida; order Poales; family Poaceae; genus Triticum; species Triticum aestivum. The sequence continues at coordinate 119,889,299 of NC_057813.1, forward strand.
AAAGAGCCAGTACGATCGTCATCATAAGGATATGACTTATGAAATTGGCGACCAAGCTTACCTTCGGGTTACTCCTTTGAAGGGTACCCATCGTTTCGGTATCAAGGGCAAGTTGGCTCCTCGTTACATTGGTCCTTTTCGCATTCTCGCTAAACGAGGAGAGGTTGCCTACCAGTTGGAACTACCCCCACATCTTTCTCGAGTTCATGATGTCTTCCACGTCTCTCAACTCAGGCGTTGCTTCTCGGATCCCATCCGCGGAGTGGACCACGAAACGCTTGATCTCCAAGATAACCTCACATACCGAGAGTACCCGGTTCGCATTCTTGATCAAGCAGAGCGTGTTACTCGACGTCAGAACATCAAGTTTCTCAAAGTTCAGTGGTCTCATCATTCCGAGAGAGAAGCTACTTGGGAGCGAGAAGATCGTCTTCGACTGGAGTACCCCGCTTTCTTTCCGTCGACCCCTGAATCTCGAGACGAGATTCTTTCAAGTGGGGGCGAGTTGTCACATCCCTAGTCTGGTATGACCTAGACTAGCTAGCCATTTGTGCATCATATTTAAATTTCATTTAAATTTGAAATGAGGATTGGTGGAACCCTCAGAATCATTTTTGAAAATGACCCAAATAAAAATTTCTCCAAAAGGGTCCAAGAAAATGCTCATGTTGCTCTCTGAAAATATTGGACAGAGATAAAAATCAAAACAATATTTTTAGGAGCTCATGGATATTTATTTTGGCCATTTGGATTAATTCGATAAATATTTGCATTGGAAATATATTGCTATATATATGAAATATGGTCCAAAAATTATGCCATTTATAAAGGAGCTCTGGAATAATATATCTAGCTCCTGCAAAAATTGGCATAAGGTAATAAAATGATTTAATATTTTAATTAAATCAAAACAAATGTCAGAAAAATTAGAAAACAAAAATAAAAGGAAGGAGGGGCTTACCTGGGGCTCCCCCCCTGTGCAGCCCAGCCGCGGCAGGCCGGCCCAGCCAGCAGGCGGCCCAGCCCACCTGGCCCCCCCTCCTCTGTCGTCTTCCTCCCCGACAGGGGGACGGACGCGTGCCCGACGCGCGCGCACCGCCGCGCCGCGCCACCTCCTCCCTCCCTGCCTGCCTGCCTCTCCCCTCGTCGCTCTGGATGGACCGGACGACGCCACGCGACGCCCCGCACCTCTCTCCCACTCTCTCATTCCTCCCCCTCCCCTGGTTCTCTCTCTCCCGACCGCCCGAACGCGTCGGTCGCCGCCGCTCGCCGTAGCCATCGCCACCGGTCTCCCCTCGCCTCCCCGACACGCGCAGGAGCTCCGCCCCCTCGCCCTGAAGCTCCCCGTCAAGCCGTGCCCCTCCGGACGCCCCGTGGAGCCGCCGCCGTCGTCTTTTCCATCGCCGGCCGCCGTGGATCCCCATCGACGCTCCGGCCGCTTCAGTGCGTCCCCGAGCCCACTTCGACCGTGCCGTGCAACCGCGGTGAGCTCCGCCACCGCTTCCCCCTCCCCGTTTAACTGCCCGCGCGCCGTAGCACCGTTCCCCACCACGGCCGAAGCCTCTCGCCGCCGTCCATGTCGCCGTCGCCGTCTCGGCCCGCCTCCGCCCAAACTAAGCACCCTAGCGTGCTCCCGGTGCCACGAGGGTGCCGCCGAGCCCCTCAGGTGGCCTCCCCGTGCCCCGCAGCCCGTTCTCGCTCGAAGCCGAGCTCCGGCCGCCGCCGCGAGCCTTGCTCCGGCGAGCTCCGGCCTTCCCCGCTCCTCCCACCTGTCCCACCAGATGCGCGAGAGCCCGGGCTACGCCCCGGTGCTCTCCGACGCCGCCCCGTGGCCTGTTCGCGGACTCCGCCGCGTCCAGAGGTCGCCGGCGGCGAGCCCGTCGCCTGAGCCCTGACGATGTGGGCCCCGTCGGCAGGTGATTAGCTTAGTGCTAATCACTGTTAATTAACCCCCCTGACACTGACATGTGGGCCCCGGTGCCCCCTAACCTTTTAATTAAGTTAATTAACCCCTGTTTAACCCCCTGTCACTGACGTGTGGGCCCCACACGTCAGGTTTGACCCGGACCAGCCCAGTTGACCGCTGACGTCGTGCTGACGTCATGCTGGCGCAATAATATGATTTCTGGAATTTAAATTTAATCAGAAAATTCCAGAAATTGTTTAAACTTCAAAAATTCATATCAATTCAACCGTAGCTCAGATTAAAATAATTTATATATGAAAAATTATCAGAAAAATGCAATCTTTCCATCTGTACTAGTTTCATGCATGAAAAACCAACTTATACATGCTGAATATGGGAAAACACATTATGGCATATATAAGAGACTTAATTTAGAAATGCATTTGAACCTTTGGTTCAAATGGACTTCAAACCAAATGTTACTAGTTGCATTAGCTCAAACAGCATCACATCTACATGCCATGTTCATGCATCATATTGTTGCATATGATTGTGTTTTGATTGCCGGCACCGTTCCTTCTCGATAGGTCCTGCTCCGGAGACGTTCCAGAGTACCTGTCTGTGAAGCAGTGCCTCCCTTGTTGATTTACCAGGCAAGCAAACCCCCTTGTTCATTTCGATAAAACCCTACTCTCTCGCTCCTGCTCTCAGTTATTGCATTAGGACAACAACGATTCATCTGCTACTTTGTGCTGCGGTAGTTGAACCCATTCCTCTGCATGACCTGTCATTGCCACAGTAAATAGTTGAAACCCACTAGCATGTGTAGGAGTTGATTGAAGCCACTGATGTGTTCCTACCATGCTATGCCTGCTATTGCTTAGAGTTGTGTCAGGTCTGATTCATTGGGAATGAATTGGAGTGTTACGATATGTTCTGATGCTGAGAGTTAAGTGTGTGAACACGATTTGGTAAAGGTAGCGGTGAGAGGCCATGTAGGAGTACATGGTGGGTTGTCTCACTGGAACCGTCCTTAAGCACTGAGTTCTATGTATGTTGTCCAATGACTCGATACTACCACACATTGGGCTCCGGGCTCAAGCCCTCTCGACTTATTAACCAACTTGATCTCTGTCCAGGAGTCGCAACTAGTTTCTGGTGTTTGTAGGTAGTGCTATTTTTCTACCAAGTGGCACCCGGCAGGGTGGGCTTGGGACAGACTAGGCACACGTGGCCGGTGTACCGAGTGGCACCCGGTTGGTGGGCTCGGGAACCCTGTACACATCGTTTGGGGCCGTAAGCGACACCCCGGCCGGATCTCCTTGCGGATGGAACCCGAATAGGCGATAAACCTGGACTAGAGTCTTGTGTGGTTAGTCAGGTCGTGGCCGACACCCTCGCCAGGCTTCCGCTTGAAGGTTGCCGAGATACATGACGTGTACATGGCGGTAAGTGGCGAGAGCGTGTGTGAAGAAGTACACCCCTGCAGGGTTAACATGATCTATTCGAATAGCCGGGTCCGCGGTTATGGACTTCTTGGATGCTTACATGGTACATAGACAACTTGAAGTGGATACTCTAAAATGCTCAAGACAAGTGTGAGTGCTATGGATGGCCTTCTCGTAGGGAGACGGGGATGAATCCATAGTAGTGTATTGTGTGGTGATTAGTGGACTCGTGTACGTTGTTTCACCTCCAGAGTTTCTGGTAGTCGTAGAACAGGATAGCCACAGAGTCAAAGCTGGCTTGCTGCAACTAAACCCCACATTACCCTCTTGATACAATGCATGTATGATAGGATCTGATGTAAGTCTTGCTGAGTACCTTTGTACTCATGTTGCTTTATTTATGTTTTTGCAGCGGAGACTTCGGTCTTACTAGTGTTCTCGTGGACTTCGACTAGTAGCTAGTACCTCAGCTACGATCTTGATCGGATGTTGTAGATAGTCAGGCTCTTCAGCCTTTTTCATTTGTAGATGTCTGTACTCAGACATGTAATGCTTCCGCTTGTTGCTTGATTGCTCTGACTGTTGGGTCATGTGACCCCTGTTTGTAATAATGCTATGATGGCTCTTCTGAGCCTTTATCTATATGAGTTGTTGAGTTATGCTGTGATGCCATGTTGTACAGCACATACTTGCATGTTATGCGTACGTGTAATGTGTATTGCTATGTGTGGGATCTGACTATCTAGTTGTTTATCCTTAGTAGCCTCTCTTACCGGGAAATGTCTCCTAGTGCTTCCACTGAGCCCTGGTAGCTTGCTACTGCTCCGGAACACTTAGGCTGGCCGGCATGTGTCCTTCTTCGATCCTGTGTCTGTCCCTTCGGGGAAATGTCACGCGATGAATACCGGAGTCCTGCTAGCCCGCTACAGCCCGGTTCACCGGAGTCCTGTTAGCCCAGTGCTACAGCCTGGATTCACTCGTTGATGACCGACACGTTCGATGCTGGGTCATGGATGCTTGTCCCTGTAAGTTAGTGCCACTTTGGGTTTACGACTAGCCATGTCAGCCCGGGCTCTTTATCATATGGATGCTAGCGACACCATCATATACGTGTGCCAAAATGCGCAAACGGTCCCGGGCAAAGGTAAGGCGACACCCGTGGGGATACCGTGCGTGAGGCCGCAAGGTGATATGAGGCGTTACATGCTAGATCGATGTGGCATTGAGTCGGGGTCCCGACACCCGATCATCACGTGGTGCTTCGAAACGACAAACTTACGTAATGGTGCACAGTTAGGGGGAACACTTTCTTGAAATTTTAATGAGGGATCATCTTATTTACTACCATCGTTCTAAGCAAATAAGATGAATAAACATGATAAACATCACATGCAATCAAATAGTGACATGATATGGCCAATATCATATTGCTCCTTTTGATCTCCATCTTCGGGGCTCCATGATCATCATTGTCACCAGCATGACACCATGATCTCCATCATCACGATCCCCATCATCGTGTCTCCATGAAGTTGTCTCGCCAACTTATTACTTCTACTACTATGGCTACCGGTTAGCAATAAAGTAAAGTAATTACATAGTGTTGTTCAATGACACGCAGGTCATACAATAAATAAAGACAACTCCTATGGCTCCTGCCGGTTGTCATATTCATCGACATGCAAGTCGTGATTCCTATTACAAGAACATGATCAATCTAATACATCACATATCATTCATCACATTCTTCTTGGCCATATCACATCACATAGCATACCCTGCAAAAACAAGTTAGACGTCCTCTAATTGTTGTTTGCATGTTTTACGTGGCTGCTATGGGTTTCTAGCAAGAACGTTTCTTACCTACGCATAACCACAACGTGATATGCCAATTGCTATTTACCCTTCATAAGGACCCTTTTCATCGAATCCGTTCCGACTAAAGTGGGGGAGACTGGCACCCGCTAGCCACCTTCTGCACCAAGTGCATGTCAGTCGGTGGAACCTGTCTCACGTAAGAGTATGTGTAAGGTCGGTCTGGGCCGCTTCATCCCACAATACCGTAGAAACAGGATTGGACTAGTAACGGTAAGCATATTGAACAAAATCAACGCCCACAACTACTTTGTGTTCTACTCGTGCAAAGAATCTACGCAATAAACCTGGCTCTGATACCACTGTAGGGGAACGTAGCAGAAATTCAAAATTTTCCTACGTGTCACCAAGATCTATCTATGGAGAAACCAGCAACAAGAGGAAGGAGAGTGCATCTACATACCCTTGTAGATCGCTAAGCGGAAGCATTCAAGAGAACGGGGTTGAAGGAGTCGTACTCGTCGTGATCCAAATCACCGGAGATCCTAGTGCCGAATGGACGGCACCTCCGCGTTCACCACACGTACAGCCCGATGACATCTCCCATGCCTTGATCCAGCAAGGAGAGAGGGAGAGGTTGAGGAAGACTCCATCCAGCAACAGCACAACGGCGTGGTGGTGATGGAGGAGCGTGGCAATCCTGCAGGGCTTCGCCAAGCACCACGGGAGAGGAGGAGAACTTGGGAGAGGGGGAGGGCAGCGCCAGAACTTGGGTGCGGCTGCCCTCCCACCCCCCACATATATATAGGGGCAAGGGAGAGGGGGGCGCCCCCCTCATATCCAATCTGAGGAGGGGGCGGCGGCCAGGAGGGTTGCCTTGCCCCCCAAGGCAAGGGGGCGCCCCCCTTTAGGGTTTCCCCCAAGCCCTAAGCGCCTTGGGCCTTGGTGGGGGGGTGCACCAGCCCACCTGGGGCTGGTCCCCTCCCACACTTGGCCCATGAAGCCCCCTGGGGCCGGTGGCCCCTCTTGGTGGACCCCCGGGACCCTCCCGGTGGTCCCGGTACGTTATTGATAAAACCCGAAACTTTTCCGGTGACCAAAACATGACTTCCCATATATAAATCTTTACCTCCGGACCATTACAGAACTCCTCGTGACGTCCGGGATCTCATCCGGGACTCCGAACAACATTTGGTAACCACATACAAACTTCCTTTATAACCCTAGCGTCATCGAACCTTAAGTGTGTAGACCCTACGGGTTTGGGAATCATGCAGACATGACCGAGACGTTCTCCGGTCAATAACCAACAGTGGGATCTGGATTCCCATGTTGGCTCCCATATGTTCCATGATGATCTCATCAGATGAACCACGATGTCAAGGACTTAATCGATCCCGTATACAATTCCCTTTGTCTAGCGGTATTGTACTTGCCCGAGATTCGATCGTCGGTATTCCGATACCTTGTTCAATCTCGTTACCGGCAAGTCTCTTTACTCGTTCCGTAACACATCATCCCGTGATCAACCCCTTGGACACATTGTGCACATTATGATGATGTCCTACCGAGTGGGCCCAGAGATACCTCTCCTTCAACCGGAGTGACAAATCCCAGTCTCGATTCGTGCCAACCCAAAAGACACTTTCGGAGATACCTATAGTGCACCTTTATAGCCACCCAGTTACGTTGTGACGTTTGGTACACCCAAAGCATTCCTACAGTATCCGGGAGTTGCACAATCTCATGGTCTAAGGAAATGATACTTGACATTAGAAAAGCTTTAGCATACGAACTACACGATCTTTTGTGCCAGGCTTAGGATTGGGTCTTGTCCATCACATCATTCTCCTAATGATGTGATCCCGTTATCAATGACATCCAATGTCCATGGTCAGGAAACCGTGACCATCTATTGATCAACGAGCTAGTCAACTAGAGGCTTACTAGGGACATGGTGTTGTCTATGTACCCACACATGTATCTGAGTTTCCTATCAATACAATTATAGCATGGATAACAAACGATTATCATGAACAAGGAAATATAATAATAACTAATTTATTATTGCCTCAAGGGCATATTTCCAACAACTACTAGTTGGAATAGCTTCTACCCACTTAGTAACGTAATCAACAGCAACTAGAATATGAGTGTAACCATTAGAGGCAGGAAAAGGTCCCATATAATCAAAGCCCCAAACATCAAATGGCTCAATAACAAGTGAATAATTCATAGGCATTTCTTCACGTCTACTGATATTACCAATTCTTTGACATTCATCGCAAGACAAAACAAACTTACGGGCATCCTTGAAGAGAGTAGGCCAATAAAAACTGGATTGCAATACCTTATGTGCAGTTCTATCTCCAGCGTGATGTCCTCCATAAGCTTCGGAGTGACACTTGCGTAGGATCTGTTCCTGTTCATGCTCAGGTACACAACGTCTAATAACACCATCTACTCCTTTATAAAGATGTGGGTCATCCCAATAGTAATGTCGCAAGTCATAGAAAAACTTTTTATTTTGTTGGTATGTGAAGCTAGGCGGTATAAATTTAGCAACAATATAATTAGCATAATCAGCATACCACGGAGTGCTACGAGAAGTACTTATGACATTTAATTGCTCATCAGGAAAGCGATCATCAATAGGTAGTGGGTCATCAAGAACATTCTCTAGCCTAGAAAAGTTGTCTGCAACGGGGTTCTCAGCTCCCTTTCTATCAAAAATATGTAAATCAAATTCTTGAAGCAGGAGAACCCATCTAATAAGTCTAGGTTTTGCATCCTTTTTTCCATAAGATATTTAATAGCAGCATGATCAGTGTGAATAGTAACTTTGGAATCAACAATATAGGGTTTGAATTTATCACAAGCAAACACCACTGCTAAAAATTCCTTTTCGGTAGTAGCATAATTTCTTGGAGCACTGTCCAAAGTCTTACTAGCATAGTGGATAACATTTAATTTCTTATCAACTCTTTTCCCTAGAACAGCACCTACAGCATAATCACTAGCATCACACATAATTTCAAAGGGTAAATTCCAATCAGGTGGCTGAACAACAGGTGCAGAGACTAGTGCTTTCTTAAGTATTTCAAATGCTTCTACACAATCATCATCAAAGACAAATGGTACATCTTTTTGTAATAGATTAGTCAGAGGCCGAGAGAGTTTTGAGAAGTCCTTGATGAACCTCCTATAAAATCCCGCGTGACCAAGGAAACTTCTTGTACCTTTGATGTCCTTGGGACATGGCATCTTTTCAATAGCATCAACATTGGCTTTATCAACTTCAATACCTCTTTCAGAAACTTTGTGCCCCAAGAAAATACCTTCGTTAACCATAAAGTGGCACTTTTCCCAATTCAAGACAAGATTAGTTTCTTCACATCTCTGCAAAACTCGATCAAGATTGCTTAAGCAATCATCAAAAGAGGAACCATAGACGGAAAAGTCATCCATGAAAACCTCACAAATCTTTTCGCAGAAGTCAGAGAATATAGCCATCATGCATCTTTGAAAGGTAGCAGGTGCATTACATAAACCAAAAGGCATACGTCTATAAGCAAAAGTACCAAAAGGGCATGTAAAAGTAGTCTTTGATTGATCTTTAGCTGACACAGGTATTTGAGAGAAACCAGAATAACCATCTAGAAAGCAATAATGTGTATGTTTGCATAACCTCTCTAGCATTTGATCAATAAAAGGTAAGGGGTAATGATCTTTCTTAGTAGCCTTATTTAACTTGCGGAAATCAATTACCATCCTATAACCAGTGATAATTCTTTGAGGGATCAATTCATCTTTATCATTAGGGACAACTGTAATACCTCCCTTCTTAGGGACACAATGAACATGACTTGCCCACTGACTATCAGCAACAGGATAAATTAGACCTGCCTCCAGAAGCTTGAGTATTTCTTTTCTTACCACTTCTTTCATTTTAGGATTCAAACGTCATTGAGGATCACAAATTGGTTTGGCATCAGCTTCCAAATTTATTTTATGTTGACATAGAGTGGGACTAATGCCCTTAAGATCATCCAGAGTATATCCAATAGCGGCACGATGCTTCTTCAGAGTTTTCAATAATCTTTCTTCTTCATGCTCTGAAAGGTTAGCGCTAATAATAACAGGATATATTTTCTTTTCATCAAGATAAGCATATTTAGGATTATCAGGCAATGGGTTAAGCTCAAACACGGGATCACCCTTGGGTGGAGGGGGATCCCCTAGGATTTCAACAGGCAAATTGTGTTGCAGAATAGGTTCCTGCTTAAAGAATACTTCATCTATTTCCCTAATTTCATTCATGAACATATCATTTTCATAGTCTAGCAAATAGTGTTCTAAAGGATCACTAGGAGGTACAACAATAGAAGCAAGACCAATAATTTCATCCTCACTAGGCAATTCTTCCTCACGATGTTGTTTACTAAATTTAGAGAAATTAAACTCATGAACCATATCATCTAAGCCAACAGTAACAACATTCTTTTTGCAATCTATCATAGCATTAATAGTACGCAAGAAGGGTCTACCAAATATAATGGGACAAAAGCTATCTTGTGGAGAACCAAGAACAAGAAAACCAGCGGGATATTTGGTTTTCCCACACAAGACTTCAACATATCTAACAATTCCCATTGGAGATATAGTATCTCTATTTGCAAGTTTAATTGTAACATCAATTTCTTTTAACTCAGCAGGTGCAATCTCATGCATAATTTCTTTGTATAAGTCAATGGGTATAACACTAGCACTAGCACCCATATCACATAAGCCATGATAACAATGATCTCCTATCTTAACAGAAATAACAGGCACGCCTACCACAGGTCTATGTTTATCTCTATCACAGGGTTTAGCAATTCTAGCAGTTTCACCAGTGAATTGAATAACATGCCCATCAATATTATCCGACAAGAGATCTTTAACAATAGCAATATTGGGTTCTACTTTGACTTGCTCAGGGGGTGTATAAGTCCTAGTATTGCTTTTACGAACAACAATTGAAGCTTTAGCATGATCCTTCATTCTAACAGGGAAAGGGGGTTTCTCAACATAAGAAGTAGGAACAATAGGATCATTATACGTGACAATCTTTTCTTCAACTTTAATAGGTGCAGCTACTTTTACTTTTATGGGAGGATGATATTTAAACCACTTCTCCTTGGGGAGATCAACATAAGTAGCAAAAGATTCACAGAAAGAAGCTACTATCTCAGAGTCAAGTCCATATTTAGTGCTAAATTTACGGAAAATATCGGTATCCATAAAAGATTTAACACAATCAAACTTAGGTGTCATACCTGACTCCTTACCTTCGTCGAGGTCCCAATCTTCAGAGTTGCGTTTAATTCTATCCAATAAATTCCATCCAAATTCAATAGGCTTCATCATAAAAGAGCCAGCACAAGAAGTATCGAGCATGGTGCAATTGTTATCAGAAAGCCGAGCATAAAAATTCTGGAGAATTGTCAATTTTGAGAGCTCATGATTGGGGCATGAATATAACATTGATTTAAGCCTCCCCCAATCTTGAGCGATGCTTTCTCCTTCGCGAGGCCAAAAAATATATATATAATTACGATCACGATGAACAAGATGCATAGGGTAATACTTTTGATGAAATTCCAATTTCAATCTTTTATAGTTCCATGATCTCGTATCATCACATAGCCTATACCTGCATCCCCCTCCAAAGAAATGCATCCCCCTCCAAAGATAAAGGGAAAGCCTTCCTCTTAACGGCATCATCGGGTATTCCTGCAAGCTTAAATAGTCCACAAATATCATCCACAAAGCGTAGATGTTCGTCAGGATGCTTTGTTCCATCTCCTGCGAAAGTGTTAGCTAGCAGTTTTTCCATCATACCCGAAGGAATTCCAAAAGGAGATTCATTTTCAATAGGTTCAGTAGGTTCAGTAGGTTGAGGAGCAACTCTTGGCTCAACCGGACAGGGAGAAGATACCCCGAACAAGCCCCTCAAACAAGTACTTTCCGTAGTAACAAGTGACAGAAAATTTCAGCACACTAAAAAAAAATTCCTTACCAAATTCCACCTACCAAAGGCGCTTCACTCCCCGGCAACGGCGCCAGAAAAGAGTCTTGATGACCCACAAGTATAGGGGATCTATCGTAGTCCTTTCGATAAGTAAGAGTGTCGAACCCAACGAGGAGCAGAAGGAAATGATAAGCGGTTTTCAGCAACGTATTCTCTGCAAATACTGAAATAAGTGGTAACAGATAGTTTCGTGATAAGATAAATGGTAACGAGCAACAAGTAATAAAAGTAAATAAGGTGCAGCAAGGTGGCCCAATCTTTTTTGTAGAAAAGGACAAGCCTGGACAAATTCTTATAATAGGAAAAGCGCTCCCGAGCACACATGGGAATATCGTCAAGCTAGTTTTCATCATGCTCATATGATTCGCGTTCGGTACTTTGATAATTTGATATGTGGGTGGACCGGTGCTTGGGTAATGCCCTTACTTGGACAAGCATCCCACTTATGATTAACCTCTATTTCAAGCATCCGCAACTACAATATAAGTATTAAGGTAATCCTAACCATAGCATGAAACATATGGATCCAAATCAGCCCCTTATGAAGCAACGCATAAACTAGGGTTTAAGCTTCTGTCACTCTAGCAACCCATAATCTACTTATTACTTCCCAATGCCTTCCTCTAGGCCACCAAATAATGGTGAAGTGTTATGTAGTCGACGTTCACATAACACCACTAGAGGTTAGACAACATACATCTTATCAAAATATCGAACGAATATCAAATTCACATGACTACTAATAGCAAGACTTCTCCCTTGTCCTCGGGAACAAACGTAACTACTCACAAAGCATATTCATGTTCATAATCAGAGGGGTAATATTGTGCATAAAGGATCTGAACATATGATCTTCCACCAAATAAACCAACTAGAATCAACTACAAGGAGTAATCAACACTACTAGCAACCTACTAGCACCAATCCCGGACTTGGAGACAAGAATTGGATACAAGAGATGAACTAGGGTTTGGAGATGAGATGGTGCTGGTGAAGATGTTGATGTAGATTGCCCTCTCCCGATGAGAGGAGCGTTGGTGATGACGATGATGATGATTTCCCCCTCCCAGAGGGAAGTGTCCCCAGCAAAACAGCTCTGCCGGAGCACTAGATTGGTTCCGCCAAGGTTCCGCCTCGTGGCGGCGGAGTCTCGTCCCGAAAGGTTCTCTCTGATTTTTTTCTCATCGAAAGACTTCATATAGGAGAAGATGGGCGTTGGAGAGCCACGAGGGGGCCCACGAGGTAGGGGGGCGCGCCCAGGGGGGCGCGCCCCCACCCTCGTGAGCAGGGTGTGGGCCCCCTGGCCTTCATCTTTGGCGACGATTTTTCTTTATTTATTCTAAGGTATTCCGTGGAGTTTCAGGACTTTTGGAGTTGCGCAGAATAGTCCTTCAATATTTGCTCCTTTTCCAGCCCAGAATTCCAGCTACCGACATTCTTCCTCTTCATGTAAACCTTGTAAAATAAGAGAGAATAGCCATAAGTATTGTGACATAACGTGAAATAACAGCCCATAATGCAATAAATATTGACATAAAAGCATGATGCAAAATGGACGTATCATTGCGGCACCTGGAGTACCCAGTGTTGTCTGTTTTTGGAAATCCCGGAGTACCCGTGTGATTATCCTATGGAATGCCACCCAGGCTCAAAGGGATCATAAGATTATTCATGCTAGAAACTTCCGTGTGCAGCCACAAGCCATTATGGGCTCTGGCATAGTTGAGTAAGTTGTGTGAGCTCTTGAAGAGGTAGACTAGCAGATGTAGAGGGATGTAGGTGGTACTGTCTACCCGGAGTAGAGAGTTAATGCTTCAGAAAGACTATGTCTCAATCATCCGATCATGGATGCGTTCGAGTGTTGTGGGGAAAAGTGTGCAATCCTCTGCAGAGTGTATAAACTAATCATGGTTAGTCATGTCCCCGGTTATGGACATCTTGAGTATCTAGTACTTGAATCTATTGATGTGATCTCAATACGTTACTTTAATTAATCATGATGTTGGGTTAATGATGTAACTATGCCAGCATATTCCATGTGCTGACCCGTTTCGGGCTGCAACGTCTTATGTTGCAGACAACTCAGACGATGAATAAGGTGCGATAGGTCGTTGTTTTGCACTCAGCTATGCCGTTGGAGTTGATGGACTCATTTACCTTCGAAGCTTCCGCCGTTATCTAGTTTAGATGGCCTTCAGCCATGATTTATTTATGTAATCATACTCTTTATGAGGACTCGATGTAATAATTGTGTGATTGAAACTCTGTTATAATTCCTCGAGTACTGTGCGTCTCAGCATTACCGATCCAGGGATGACACTGATGCACAGAGACTTGACAGTTTGAGGTCTGGTCGCTACACTACACCCGATGGTGCCGGAGAATATGCACCCTTAGACTCCCACGGTGCTACAATTAGCACCCGCCGTTGCTGAAATAGTGGTTTCCATTTGTTGCAAATGGCAAACCGGCCAGCAGCGACACTATGTGCTGGAATCGGCATTCACCGCAAGGGTTAGCAAGCTACAACTATATACATCAAAAGTTTCAACCTTTGTGTGGTGTTTCTAGAATTGGCAATGATGAGAGGACCAACGGACCACAAGTTACGACCAGCCTGAAAATTTGCTAGAACCGGCATTGCTAAAATCTGGAACCATGGGAATGGGAGATGCAATCATTGTCGGAGGAGCTGCAACCGTGGGACGTCATGCTTTCTCACCACTGAATGCTCCAACCATGTTGCTAGATGTTGCAACCGGTCATCCAGTTTGCTACCACCCGTTACACAGGATGCTAGTACCCTGCGGTGAGACAAGCTACACTTGAATGCTACAACTGGATTTTGGCGATGCTGGAACCGAGGACGCGGAGAGCTGCATCCATGATGAAAAATGCTATGTTCGGCAAGAGTTCAGGTGGCAGGGAAGTCATCGATGCTGCAACCAGGGGGGGAAGGGACGACACTGGCGAGTCTTTTTGGTGCTGGGGCTAGCGATGAGGTGCAACAACTAATCTCGATGAGGAGGCGCGGCACTACCACCAGCGAGGAGCGGCGTCGCGGCAGGGGGGCGATACTTGGATTTTGGTCAACGAGCATAAGATTTAGGAGGAGAGGGAAGGGTACAAGGTGAACTGGGCGAATCTTTTCTTAGGGCCAATTCTGATGGCCGAGCGGCGGCTGGCCGGCGCCTATCATCGCCCCATGTGCAAAGCGTTGGCCGACGAACCTAGTGCTACAAATTCCACTAAGTGTGCGTGTGGTGTATGATTTTGGTACCTGGCCTCATGATCGATTTAGATCCTACTCGGTCAGTTCGGCATATAACTTGGCCAAGTCTAAGAAATTTCATGCTACTCGTAATTTTTATGGCTATGGTGTGCAATTAGACTTTGTTGTTGAAGAGAAAAGCTAGCAAGCTCTTTGGAAGGTCAATGCTCCAGGAAAGATGAAGATCGTTCTGTGGAGAATGTCCCATGATTGTCTATCGATGGGCAGTCAGTTGCTACGGCGCCATGTTCCAAATGCGGAGCATGTTTTTTCTGTAGCAGAGAGGAGAGGGTTGAGCATCTCTTTCTATTTTGCCACTTCGCGCACCAGGTATGGCGAATGGTGAAGAGGAATTTAGGCTTCCATTTGTGTGATAAAGGTTTTGTTCATACCAAGCAGTGGATATTTGATTTCATTCAACGAGCGACCTCTCTGAAGGCCACTGCTTTGGTAGTAACAATTTTGCACATTTGGGAGGTCTGAAATGATGCAAGAAACAATGATGTTAGGATGCATCCTCGCAGAGTATCTAAGAAAGCTTTGGGTTATGTTAATTTCATTGTGCAGAACTGTGCTAGACTGCAATTGCTATAAGGCATGGTACCCCAGTATCTCATGTTAAATGGGTTCTGGCGACGGCAGATGCAGTGGTTGTTAATGTGGATGTTGCACTCTTTAAGGAGTCTCGACGGATGGGAATTGGCGTGGTAATCAGGAACCACATAGTATATTGCTTGTTGGCTTGCCGCGAGCATGTTGACGAGGTCACCGCCCCAGAATTAGCTCAAGCACTAGCGCTACAGCGGGCGGTGGCTCTCACCCGCGAGGAAGGATTTTCAAGGGCCATTTTTCAGTCAGACTATTTGTCAGTTATCCAGAGAATCGATGCTTTGACGGTTGATAGCTCGCCGGTGGGGCTCATCACTGCTGATATCAAGGAGTTGGCGTCGTTATTCTCATTTCTTCGCTTTAGTCATGTAAATCATTTGTCAAATGTCGTGGCACATATTCTAGCTAGATCTTTTGAGTCCTCTAGTGACTCTATTTTTCATCTAACCCCGGATTATATTTAGGAGGTACTCTCTTGATTACACTTGATCAATAAAACAAGATATTCCAAAAAAAACATGCAACTGCTAGGCAGTTGCCCACTAGAACGTCCTCGTGTGCATGTCTGTGCAAATTAGCATGCAAGTACATACTCCCTCTCTCTCAGTTTACAGGGCGTGCGCGTACCCCTAGATCGTCAATTTGACCAGCCTAATACAAGTCATATATTACAAAAAATACACCAATATAAACTTGAGATGTTCTATTTTCAAAAGGTATAATTTTTGTGTTATATAGTTTATATTAGGGTGATAAAATTGGCAATCTAGGTATACGCGTAGGACTTGTAAACTGAGACGGAGGGAGTATGAGTTGTGACTCCATCCGGCCGGCTAATAAAATATCATAAATTGCTGGCCACTATCCTTTCTTTAACACACATGATGTTTGGATGCATGAACCAACATATGCATAAGCCTACTTAGAGCATCTTCAGCCGCGCCCCCAACATGTCCCCCCCCCCCCAGGCGATTTTTTAGCACTGGCGGCCGAAAATCGGCCAGTCGCGCCCCTAGGATCTCATTTAGCGCCAGTTTGGGCTGAATTAGTAGTCGGCGACCCCGAGCCGAACCCAAGTGCCCGGGGATCGCGTGGGGGCGCCGGTAGAAGCGAAAAGGGGCGTGGAGCCGTCTGTTGGCGAGAGGAGACCCTTTTCCTGCCGTTTCCACCCGCTTTCCCCTCGGCTTCCCTCTCATTCTCAATTCCTCCCGCCAATTTCCTCCTCCTCCCTTCCAAGTTGGCCTCCATGCCGCCGAAGAAGTACGTGGTCCCCTGCGCCGCGACGGATACCACCGCCGTTGCCACCCAGCCGAAGCAGAGGAAGCAGAGGGCGTCGATGTCCAAGCCCCAGGGCATAACTAACGCCGACTAGAAGGCAGAAGTTCAGCGCCGGGAGGCTGTCACCACTGACAGGCGGAACAGGGCCAAGAAGGCCCGGGACAGGGCGACTCTCGCGGCTGCGGCGGTGGCGGAGCAGGCAGAGCGCTCGGCCGAACAAACCAAGGCGGCTCGCGCGGGGATGATGAATCCACCCGGCGGC
The DNA here is from genome assembly GCF_018294505.1 of Triticum aestivum. Lineage (NCBI taxonomy): Eukaryota > Viridiplantae > Streptophyta > Magnoliopsida > Poales > Poaceae > Triticum > Triticum aestivum. Next base: position 119,905,961 of record NC_057813.1, read on the forward strand.
CATGGCCCATATGCGTCCTGGAGCTAGCAAAGCGTCGGATCTCCGGCCGGGTTCTCGTCGTCGCCACAACCCTGGGGCTGCACGCCGTCCTCGGGCTACGCCGACAGCAACGCGCACGCCAGGTTCAACCCCAACATCACCTTCCCCCATGGTCACCCGGCCCAGCGCACGCCCTCACCCGCCTTTGCTGGCGTGCAATACCCTTCGTAGACCTACTCATCACCGGCGTACGCAGCATCCCCGACGCCACCTCTCCGCCATTGCGTGCTGCTATTCTCACAAGCCTCCTTGTCGCATCTCAGTGACACCGACGCGACAGAGGCCGACATGGAAGACATCATCATGACCGGCTCGGTCGCCGCCTCCCCCGGGTTCACTGCCCAAGACGACACAATGGACCTCAACACCGACATGGACGGCGAGCTCGACTACGGCGAGGAAGAGCCAGAGGAGGAGGAGGAGGAGGAGTCGGCGCCTGCTCCTGCGAGGAAAGGGAAGAAGAAGAAGAAGCGGGCGGCCAGGACCGGCGAGCGGCACATCAAGTTGGCGTCCAAGAAGGACGAGTGCCTCGCCGAAGCATGGAAAGTCGTCTGCCTCGACCCGATCACCGGCATGAACCAGAGCGTCGGCACGTATTCGGACCGCATCAAGGCTGAGTTCGACGAGCGCAAGCTCGTCGACCCCTAGTTCAAAGGCGTCTACATGCAGCGCGGGTCGAAGGCAATGGCGAACCACTGGGGGCTCATCCAAACGGTGTGCAACAAATGGCATGGGATCATCGAGGAGATCGCGGCTTGCCCGGAGAGCGGCGCCAGCGTCGAGGATCAGGTATAGCACGCCGACCTCTCCCTTTTCTTTTCACCGTGTGCGCGCCCGCCGACTGATGTTCATCGGCGCAGCTGCTGCAGATGTTCGCCATGTTTTGCCGGGACAATAGCGACCAAGAGTTCAAGTACCTCCACGTCTTCAAGCGGATCGACAAGTGTGAGAAGTGGGCGGATATCCGGCGCACCCTCGCCAAGGCCAAGGAGACATACAAGCCGGACGCGTCGACACCTGGCGCGGCCGACGGGTGCCCGGACGGCAATAAAGGGGCCAAGAAGACGAAACACGCTGAGTCGTCTACCACACGTGTGCAAGAGTCCATCGAGCATTGCCTCGCCGACACAAAGACCCGGGCCGCCCTGCGGGAAGAGAAAACTTAGGCGCGCTGGTCGGCGTTGATGACGAACAGCTCCGTCAAACTCGACTTGCTCCGGACCAACGCCAACCTGTTACGGACCAATGTCGTCGCGAAGAAGAGGAGCGCCGACCTGGCTTTCCTGATGGGCGGCGCGGACATGCTCCAGAGCGGCGATGAGAAGCTCAAGGTGTGGTACCTGGCGGAGCGCGGCCTCATCCTGAACCAGATATCGGCGACACCGCCGCCAACTCCCACGCCGACGCCAACGCCGCCGCCAAGCCCGAGTGATGATGCCTCCGCGATGCCCAGCAGCACAGAAATCGCGCCGACGCCGCCCAACACAGAAGTCGCGCCGACGCCGCCCAGCCCGCGCACGCCGACCCCTCAAACGCCAGAGGCCGACACTGCCATATGATACATTGCTTGCACGTCCTTTCTTTTTGTACGCCAAACTTTTCATTTGATCGCTGAACTGTGGCAAGGTGATGATCACGGAACTGTGACGCAGCCGGACTTGTGGCGTTTTGTGGAAACGGGAATGGACCAAGTTTAAATTTGCAGCGCCTTGAGGGCGGCACCTGGGGGCCTGGCTGGGACCTTGATCGCCCCCAGGGTCTAAAAATCGCCGGATGAGCGCCCGAAAGAACGCCGGCCTATGCGCTGGGGACCGAACTGCTGGAAATGCTCTTATAATGCAGGACAACAAGTTTGAAGCATGGTCATGCCCTTCCGACGCATCTCTACCCTGTAAAAAAATCAATAAAATGGTTGGTACTCTCCCTCTCTCTCTGTGTCTGTGTCACTCTCTCTCTCTCTCTTCCTTCCCGTTTGGTTGAGCACCAATTTGTGCCATTAAAAATTTGGCATGCTATGATACTTCTATTCGTAGTTATTGGTTGCATGTCTACGTAGCATTCCCTTCATAATTTTGCCGATATATTGGCCAACAAAGGGAATGGGTGAAGGAATCCTTGAATTATTTTTTGGCCAGCCAATTGTCTAACTGCAAGAAGAGAATGCTGCAGTTATTATTGCTCAATTTGAACCATACATGTTGTATAAGATGCATATGGCATTTATGCCACAACAAAATTTACAGAAGTTTCACTTTGACCAAATTTATATAAAAAAATATCAACATATATCTGTTGATAAATCTAATGGCATTGGTTTGGCATTGTAAGTGTAGATGAAACTTTCTTATTTTAAAAACATTGACCTATACCAAATTTGATATGCACTATAATTTGGTAAGGAGGGAGTATCCTTTTATTATTCTTCCCAATTTATATGGAGATACAAACACAAAAGAGTCTACATCCGGGGTGAACACAGCCGAGGACAACAAAACTTTAAAAACCCCATTTCTGGGAAAGAGTCAACAACTAAACAAGACCCGGTAGATGACTACGTTCATAGAGAGATAAAACAAGTCAAGATACACAATCAATGTAGACCTCCATTATTTTCTTTTCAAGGACAGAAAAATGATGGAATACTTTGTCTTCTCCCTCGCAAGGTGTTCGGCGACATTGTACGTGAATTTGTCGAAGAGCTTGTCGAGCATAGATTCACCAAAATGGCTTGTGAAAAGGGGCTCCATCACTGCCCTCAAACTTTTGGACACATTCATGCCGCTTCGGAGGGGATCGCGCACTTCGTTGCTTTCCGAGTTGTCATGAGGATCCCAGTTGGATTCGAACAATTCAACATGATTTATGTCAAATAGTCCACTTTGCTTGATCACCATCTTGACTTCAGTTAGTGATGGACCGTAAAAGGGTAGGTTAAAGGAGTTGAGTTTTCCCCTCTCTAGGAGGCCCTGTTGTGACAGTTTAATGTTTAATTTATACACAAAAAATGTTTAGTTTTCTGTAATTATAAGAGTTGTGAGATTATTGTACTAAAGATATACCGGTGTGTACCTCTTCAACAAGATATTCCAAAGATTGCGCAATTAATCCATAGAGCTGGTTCATATCTCCATTGTAGACATCCTCTGTTTTTCTCCCCAGAAATGTCAATACCATTTGTCCACCGAGCACCCGTTCTTTATATCGCAGCTTGAGGAACAACAACATATCCTTCTCAAAATGCTCCTGGTATAATTTAACTACAGATGGTGGTGTAGTCCTCGCAATATAAATGTTTCCTTTGTTTAGATACATTTCTCTCTTGGCCGCAAATCCATCCGGGAGCTACATGATACAAACAATAGTTGTAGGACCTTGGTGGTTAACAATAATGATAGACAAATAAACTGTGGCTTGCCAGTTTAGTACCTCAGAGCGCCAATGAAGGCAGTATGATGAGTGAAACAGATGAACACTATGGCGAGGAAAAAGCTTGGTGTAGAAGGAGCCCGGTAGCCCAGCAATATAAAAAGGTGGTAGTGCTTCTAGCTTATGAGTTACTGTAATTGACTCCTTGAACTGCTCAAGTGACTGGAACACACGGTTGAAGTCGTTTCCTGGTAGATCATTGAGGAAGACTTGGAGCTCCACGAGGTTGCCACGAAGCTTGTCATGATTGCTGCATATTGCTTCAATCACGTTGGAGACAAAGATGAGCGTGTTTTCACCTGAAGAGCAGCCTAGGTCAACAACTATCATTGTTGGATGGAGCAAATCCATGCACACTTCTATCACCGCCTTCTCGAGCACCGGCTTAGTCCGAATCAAAGCTTTCTTCTGGTACAAATGAACAAAAAGAAGCTTTACCATTTAAGATCGATAGAAAGTGTAATCAGCTTCGGTGAGCCAGAAATGTCGATGCCAAGTACTCCCTCCGTCCAAAATTACTTGTCGAAGAAATCGATAAAAATGGATGTATCTAGAACTAACATATGTCTAGATACATCCATTTCTCCGACAAGTATTTACGGACGGAGGGAGTACAAAGAAGGAAACAAGGGCAGCATATTTGTTGTGAATTTTGGTCTTTGAAAATGGGCTGTGAGTTAATTTTTCAAATACCTGATGGGTAGAGTTCTTGACATAGCTGGTCTCTCCTTCTCCTTTTGCCATATGGAAATCGCTGTCCATCTTCATGGCCACCTAAAACTCTCAAGGAAGAATTTGTTTCGTTGGTATGCTCAACAACGAAAGTATATGCTAGCAGATGTGTTGCCAACAGCAGCAGCCCTGCTCAATATATAGGTGCTGTTCGGCATCGCTCCGCTCCACAGCTCCCGGAGCGGAGTTGGCGGAGCTGTAGGTCAAAATGGTGGAGTTGCCAGTCACCCGCTCCGCAGATTCCGGGAGCGGATCATTACCGAACAGGGCCATAGGCGAGTAGTTTGCACAAGAGGTTGGAGTTGTTTCTATGTTTGTGCAATTATATTCATTTTTCTTCAACTACTACAAATGGCCATACAATTTATTTATGAGACCTTTTACGGTACATCGGATTTAATTTAGACCGTTTATTTCTTTAGTTCACATGTATTAAGGACGTTTTGGTAGTATGTTAAGTAATTAAGGGCGTTTTGGGTAGTTCACATGTATCCATCCCACACTCTCATTTGGGTAGTTCACATGTATCCATCCCGCAGCTGGTACCTTCGACTGAAATCTCACGCAGTAATTCTCCGTCCCACACTCTCATTTGCCATCGCCATTGCCAGCCCGCACCGTCGCCATCGCTCGTCACGTCCTAGCTAGCCGTCGGCAGCGGCGAGTTGTCATGCCTTTGTGTTACCCTCGAACCTACAGGATTTTGAGTGGGTCACGGGACACCGACGAAGACGACGAACGGACCAAGGTGAGTGCGTCGCCCCGGCCGCATGCCCTCTTCCTCGCCTTGCCGGCTGTCGTCCGCGGCTAGATTAGCCGGTTTTTTGGTCTTCTCGTCAAGCCTCCGGGATCTGGAACTGGTCGCTGACTTTTTTTTTTTGAGAATATGAACTGGTCGCTGACATAAAGATGACAGCCTTCGCTTGGGCCGCATGACCCCGACCTTGTCCAGCCCGTCCCGTGAATGACCATGCAGAAACTAGAATACGAGGCCATATCATGGTAAGTATTCAACTCCATCGAGCTCTCTTCTTGACATCATGCCATGTGCATTCTTTTCTAAAAAAAAAAAACTAGCTAATTAAGTTAGTTCCTGCCGCCGCCGCCGGCCTGCAAGGCTGTGATTTTTGGCAGCGTTGGGATGATAGTGCGCTGGGAGGAGTGCATGCGGTGTTGGGATGGAGGGGCGCCAGCCTGCACGCAGCGTCTGGATGGCCGAGAACATGGGGCGGCGACCTGCGGGCATTGGGGACGGAGGTAAAAAAAAATACCAACATGTACAATTGAAAGTCACAATATACATTTTTCAAAACGGAGACAAAAAGTTTACCCGTTTCATTAATTAAGGAGTGTTACAAGATTATAAACAGAAGAAAAATCTTGGCGCGAAGCCAAGGCGTTACACAATCCTACTCACCTGGCAAGATTATAACTCTAAAGAATTTGGCGTCGGACTTGGCCCAAATCCTCGCTTCAAGTTCAAACACATGCGTTGTATAACCGGCGGCAAAGAGGATGTGTCCTTAAAACACGCGGTTTTCTTCATTCCAAATCACCCAAACCACGAAAGAGCATGACGATGGAGAAAATAGCTTTGCGACGACCACCAACCTCCACAGAATTGATATCTTCTTTGACCGTCTCCACTTGCAACCGGCAGACACCAGTAGAATAGCTAGCAGAACAGCTATAGGATGTGTGCAATCTAGCGGTAGAGCACAAGTACGAGTTTGGTACATATAGCAAAAGGAAACAAAAACAACCCCAGCAAAAAAAGGAAAAGGAAAACGCAATCCAAGTTTATACAAAAATGCTAAACATACAAAGACTTACACGCTTTTACATGCTCCTTCCATCTAACAACCAATCACAAACCTCTCCCCCCTGATTTTCAGGGAGATGGGCCGCCCCGCTCACCTATTGACCAATCAAGATTAACCATCCTGTAAAAACCTGTAAATCATTTGTACGTGTAGCATTGCCGAGTTTATACCATATGGAACGTAAGGGCATCTCAACTCGCATATTTTCTGTGTGCGTGTGCGTGTGTGTGTGTGTGGGGGGGGGGGGGGGGGGCAGTTCGCCGACACACTGATGCCGGAGGCCGCGACCCAGCGCATACATTTTTTTAGAACGAAGACGCCGGAAGCGTCCGACTTTAAATTAATAAAGGGCACATAAGGCAGAATCCAACAAGTTCAACAAAGAACAGAAAATAGAAAAAGGCCGCAGCCAAAGTGCGATACATGCTACCGGCCGAAGCCTGCGAGAGAATGAGAAATGTAAGCAGCGTGCAAGTAGCCGGTCCAAAAGGTCACGACCCACGGCAGGCTAATGGCGGGCACCAATCTGAATCAACCGAATCCGCTCCATAGCCTCCGCCATCCGATCCGCATCACGCCGTTTCCCCAACGGCGTCCATGTCTAAAGGAACAAGTGGCATTTGAAGATAATGTCAGTCGGGTGTGAAGGAAATTTGTGTTCAATAGTCATCTTATTGTGTGTAAGACCAAATGGCCCAGAACAAAGCTCCCACACATCTCCATAAAACACGGCCGAAACCACCCCTATGTGCGACAAGAATAGCGCGAAGGTCCAAAGCTGAGCGGGGGTTCCAGTTCTGGTCGAACGCCTCCCTAACGGCACTCCAAGCAAAGCGAGCGAGGTAGCAATTAAAAAAGATGTGGTTGGCATCTTCATGTTGGCCACAGAGAACGCAAGAGCCATCGGAAGGCCCGTTCCTACGTGCGATATTATTGGAGGAGGGAAGGTGATCACGAAACATCTGCCACAACAAATGTTTTATCTTCAAGCGATAGATGCTTTCAATAGCCCCCTAGCTATGTCCAGGGTCGGCCCCTCGATCAGTTTGTTGTATAGGGATTGGACGGAAAAGTTCCCCGAGCGCGATAGAGCCCAGGAGTCCGAGTCGGCCTCAGGGCGAAGAACCACTCCCGCAAGAGCAGCAACGAGCCCGTCCCAATAGGCTCGTTCAATGTCGAGGAGGGGTCTTTTGAAGGAAACCGCTGGCGGGTTGGTGCGCAGTGCATCAGTCACTAGGATATCAACATTAGTGGCTAACCGATAGGCAATGGAGTGACTTTTCCACAAGGGTTCCATGCCAAACCAATGATCCAGCCAAAATCGCGTTGACCCATTGTTGACGCAAAACTTGGCTCCTAAAGTGAAGGCAGGCATAACTTTCTGGATCCCATTCCAAAAAGTGGAGCCCTTAGCTTTGGATGTGAGAAAATTCCCATCTGGGAAGTATTTGGCGCGAAGAATATCCACCCAGAGCCCCTGCTCATTTTGGGAGAGTTTCCAAATCCACTTGGTTAGAAGAGCGACATTCATGAAGCTTGGAGTTAAGAATCCCAAGACCACCGAATTTCTTAGGACGGCAGAGCGCGGCCCATTTGATCAGGTGGTACTTCTTTTTGATCCCAGTTCCTTCCCAATAGAACTTGGATCGAGGCGTATCAAACTTGGCATGAACCCCATCCGCCAGCAAGAACATGTCCATCGTGAACAGAGGGAGGGAAGATAGGCTGGAGTTAGTCAGGATCAGTCTGGCCGCCGAGGAAAGGAACTGACCGCGCCAGGGGCTAACCCTGTTTGCCACCTTACCGTACAAGGGCTCCCATTCCAGAATAGAAATGTGTTTATCAGAGATAGGCAGGCCCAAGTACATAATTGGAAAGCTCCCTAGCTTGCAATTAAGCAGGTTGGCAGCTCGAGTAGCGAGAGGGTCCATCCCAATGGCTATTACCTCGCTCTTGAGGAAATTGATCTTAAGGCCGGAAATAATTTCGAAAGCAAGGAGGATGAGTTTGATCAAGGCAACGCTATGATCGTCAGGCTCAAAGAGCAATAAGGTGTCGTCCGCATATTGAAGGTGCGTGAGTCCACCCGGAATAAGGTGGGAGACCACCCCGCGGATGTGGCTGGCGTCCTTCGCCTTATGTACCATGGCAGAAAGGGTGTCCGCAAGAAAGTTAAAGATCAAAGGCGAGGAGGGATCCCCTTGCATGAGACCTCGCTTATTGCGGAAGAAGTTCCCAACCTCTCCATTGATTGACACAGCGGTCTGGCCTCCCGAGACCAGGTGCATGATGCGGTGAACAAAGCCTGACTCAAATCCCTTCCGAGTCAGCACCTCGCGGATGAACTCCCAGTTCACGTGATCGTGTGCTTTCTCAAAGTCGAGCTTGAGGAGCACGGCCGATTGCCCAGTGCGTTTAAGCTCGTGAACTGTCTCCTGCAACACTATCGGCCCTTCGAGAATGTTGCGGCCTTTGAGAAAACCAGACTGGCTACGGTTGATAACACGCTGCGCTACCGGGGCAAGTCTGGTAGCATAAGCCTTTGAGAAAATCTTGAAAGGCATGTTAATAAGAGTAATAGGATGGTACTGCTTGATAGTGTCGGCGCCTTTGACTTTGGGAATGAGGTTGATGACACCATAGTTAAGGCGCGAAATGTCTACCGTACCTAACGCAAAACCTTTAATAATCCCGTAGAAGAGGTTCTTAAACACAGGCCAGAAACGGCGGAAGAACGCGACCGGCCAACCGTCAGGGCCAGGTGCAGTATCAATCTTCATAGCTCCCACGGCTTCGTCGATCTCCTCCGTGGAAAAAGTCAAAGCCAAGAGGTCGTTTTCGGCTTGAGACACGCGGCCATCTTCCCCCCAGAAGTCCTCTCGAAGCTGAAGGGCCTTCTCCTCAGTTGTTCCCAACAATTTGAGGAAGAAGTCGTAGATGTGTGCCGCAATATCGGCCTGACTAACAAACAGCCCATGATCAGCTTGAAGCCTCATAATCGAGCACTTCCGTTTACGGCCGTTGGCAAAGGCGTGGAAATATCCCGTATTCGCATCGCCCTTGGTAATCCACTTGACGCCGCCCCGACGACGCCAGTATTCCTCCTCCTCCCTAAGAATGGCAAGCACCTGTTCTCAAGTGCGTAACGATTGGCCCATTCAGCTTCCAGGAAGGGTCTGGAATTAGCTTGCGCGTCTAGGGCTTTAATTTCAGCAATAATAGCTTCCCTAGCATGTTTCGCTTCGCTCCCGTGGTTTGCACCCCACCCACGGAGGAAACCCCGAAGGGCACCAGCCGCTGAGATCCAAGTGTCCAGGGGACCCCTGCAGCAGCCGATCGTAGCTCTTGCACACTCCCAGCGTGTAATGAGCAGGGGACAGAATCCCTCGACCTCAAACCACCCTGTTTCAAAGAAGAAACGAGGGCTGCTTGACCCTGTCCTCCCCAGAGGCCAGGATCAGCAGCACATGGTTCGACCCAATACGCGTTTCCGCAACCAGCGTACACAAGGGAAATAGCACTTCCCAGTCGGAAGTCACAAATACACGATCTAAGACACTGCGCACAGGTGAAAGTTGCTTGTTGGTCCACGTATATCTAGCGCCAGTCCTAGCGATCTCCCTAAGTGCACAAGCCGCAATCGCATTATTGAACAAGTTCACTCGAGGCCAGTCAATGTTAGAGTTGTTCTTATCAGCTCCCGAATGAATAAGGTTAAAATCACCCCCAAGGACGATGGGGACGTTGGCGGCTTGCTTGGCCCCAACCAAGCTTTGGATTTCTCCCAAGAAATCCGCCGCCCTAGAATGATCTGCCGGGCCGTAGACGCAAACTATCGCCCAGGAAACAAGCGAAACCCTATGTTTAATCGTAGCTGCAATGAAAAAAGAACCCACATCCCAGTTTACAACATCGCATACATCACTGTTACAACCCAGAAGAAGACCGCCAGAGTGGCCTAGAGAAGGTACCCAGCCCCAAATAAAACGATGAAGGGGGTCGTAGGCTGCCAAATCACGATACGTAAAATCAGCTTTAATCGTTTCCTGAAGCGCAACCACGTCAATATGCTCCCGCGCAATGTATTCTTTGAGCTGGGTACGATGACCAGAGTGGACGTAGCCTCGAATGTTCCAAAAGAGGTAGCGCATCTAAATAATTCGATTGCGGAGGCGCACCCCTCTGGAGTCACCGGTTTTGCCACACATTTTTTAGCCGGGGCACGGCTTGTCGAGGGGGTAGCCTCCACCTCCCTGGTTTCAGCAATCCCACTCGCCACCACAACAGACCCAACAGGGTCAGAGACGACTAGCGTCATGGCGGAGGCCTCCCTGGCCTTTGCCACCCCGGCAGCAGCTGCCAAAGCCGCTTGAGCATCTTCGCGGGCGCGAATCAACGACACTAGCTCACCGCCCTCCGCACCTACTTTGAAACCGCTATCATCTAGAATCGAAACTAGTTCCGGATCCGTAAAGGCGTTCAGAATCTTAAAGGAGGGGGGATTACCTGAGGTTTCGAGATTCTTCTTTGCAAGGCGCAGCTGCGCACTCTCCAAGGATGAAAGCTCGCCCAACTGAGCCTTGGCCCGGGCACTTGGCGCGCGCTGGGTCACTGGAGAAGCGCGAGATCGCCGAGCCTTGGCCGAAGCGCCCGCGGAACCCAGAGCCGCGTGTAGGTCGACGCACACCGGTGCAGTAGGCGAAGGAAGGGAGAGCACAGCGCCGATGGCCGAAGGCTTGCGACCCGCCGTCTTCTTGGAAGCACGATCGGGACCCCCCGCGCTGCGGCGGCTGGACAATGGGGTTTGCATGGAAGGTTCGTTGAGCACCACACCCGTGTCAGAGCCCAGCAGGCTGGGGGAGGCCGGGGCACCTGAAAGCACGAGGCCAGCACCAGCCAGCTCCTTAGAACCAGACCGATCAAAAGCCCTCAACAGCGCGCACGCCGGGGGCGGACTACTCCCAGCTGTGTCTGCAATCGCAAGAGCATCCGGCGCCACCGCTTCTTTGTCCTCATCGAGCGCGAGAGAATTGAGACCCAGCTTTTCCCAAGTATCTGTGTCAATCGATGTGTCCGGCATGTTGTCCTCATTCTCCTCCTCACGACAGGCCATCTCCACATCTTGCTGGTGGCTGCCAATGACGGGACTCCGGCCCTCCCTGAGCCACGGACGGGCCCTGCAGAAGACCAGGCGCACCCCCGGTCCCCGAACCCGGCAGGCCCTGATTGTCACTAGGGCGGGGAGGGGCCTTGTCAGAACCATTCGCCACTGGTCCCTCGCACGTGCGCTTCAGGAGTCTTTCCACCTCCACCTTGATGTCAAAGCCCTCATGGTTGAACCAAACTTGCACAAAACCATTCATCTTGTCCGGAGCTTTGCAACCAAACTTCATCCTCACCGGTCCCATCCGGATGAGAGAGAGTTCGTCCACCACTAAGGGTCTGCCCAACATCTTCATTCCTTCCATCAGGCGGTCGACACGCCGGTGCTTCTTGGGGATACCGTGGAGGCGGAGCCACACCTCCGGCATGGCTAGGGGCACAATGGTCTCCTGGATAGAATCACGAACCTGAACCGTAATATCATTGATAGAGAGAAACAGTTTACCACTCGTCTTAGCCATGTGCAACAGATTCGCAGAGGGAAAGATAACCGCAAAGTCATCATACCCCACTTAAGAGATCTGCCAATCCCAGTCCCCCGCAAACATGTGCTTCAGCTCCTGCTTGAGAACGCGCAGCGAGAGCCTCCCAGGCTCCGCCGATAGAATAGCCCCATTGGCAGCCTGGATATCATTGCCCTCCACCTCCTCTTCTTCCTTGAAGTCCAAGCAGAATAAACCTTCCCCCGGGATCGCACTACCCATGATCTGAAGGTGGAGATGCTTTCCCTGCGACGGGCAGAAGGCCGAGGCGTGCCCTTGCTGTTTACAAATCACGCAGAGGGGAGGGGAGGTGCACTTGGCCTGGAAATGCCCGGTCCTGCCGCACTTGAAGCATTCGCCCCCCTCTTCTTCGACGAGGATGGGTGCATCCGCCGACCCCCGCGGCGCCTCCGGCAGCACCACCGCAAGCGGGGCCGCCGACGACCGCGACTTCTTGGCCAATGGGTCCCCATGGCCCCCACCATAGAGAGGGAGCTCCTGCGGCTTGCGCTCCAGATCACACCGCTTCGAGCCAGTCTTGCGCTTCTTACGCTCCTGCTGGCCCCACCAAGGGGGAGGAGGACCCCAATCCCCCTCGCGCCCGTGTGAGCCAGATCCAGAACCTTGGCCGTAGCTACCCCCATAGCCCTGGCCGCAGCGCATACATTTTAACAACAATTCGAACTAACTAGATGAAATTTGTTCAAACACAACGGTATCCATTCAAATTCGATTATAATTTACATAAAAAGGTTGATATTTCGACTGTTTACCAAAACAAACTAGAAAAAAAACCTAAACCCTATACCGGACGACCACCTCTACGCTTGGCCGCCCTGCCCTGCAACACCGCCATCGCCGTCGGTGTTATCATCGTCGTAATCCCACCAGCGGCGGAACGGGGACGGAGGGTCACAACGGCCTTGTATGGTGGTTGTCTGCCGCTCGCAGAGGAGCCGCTCTACCTCCTGCTGCGCGGTGCGGAGTGCCGCCGCGGCCACTGCGGATGTTGCCTTCAGAGCCCTGATAGTGGCCTTGCCGCGACGATGTTGGAGTAGTCGCTAAGTGATCACTCCTCGCCAATCTTGCCGAGCTCTCCGTCAAGGCCGTAGCGGCGCCTGGTGGTCATCTCCATGTTGGTCACAGAGCGGTCGAGCTCCCACGCAGTGGCCAGGTCAGGGTCGTTGTGGACACAATCCGACGCCATGTCGCTCTTGGCGAACGCAGAGTGGCGACCGGCATTGCACCGGTCGTACCTCGCCAGCCGCCTTGCCGCTTGCTCCACCTCAGATACGATGGCCCTCGAGCCCAAGGCACCGTCGTAACCATCTCCTCTGAGGTAGTGCAGGAGGCGCCCTCGTGCCTTCTTGATTGCGGGCGGAAGCTCCTCTTTGACGGCGAGGCGATGGCGACACGGCACTGACGAGGGTGCACCCATGCGCCCGTACCAGCTGCACGTCGGGTCGTCCTTGACCCAGCATCCGATTGGGATGTCGTGGTGGTGCGGGGGGTGACGACGGCTCCTCCTTTGATGCGGCATCTGATCTGGACGTGGCGGTTGCGCTGGGGCAAGGCCGGCTCATCCTTGACCAGCCGAAGTGGGGACACTGGCTTGCACTTCATGTAGTGGTGTGGCATGGATGGGGCTCCTTCTTGACGTGCGCCGGCGATGGTGGTGACATACCCATTTGATCTTGATCTGGCGGACAAAATCTTCATCTGTCACAGCGGCCTCCTTGAGGAGTCGGGGCGGTTGTATGGAGGCTGCTATGATGTATGGTCCTCCTTGTCGCCGAAGGATATGATGATCTCCTCCTTGGCAGAGGAGTCGGCCGCCTCGGACGCCGAAGGGCCCATAGAGCATGGGAAGTGGCGCCAAGAAACACCGAACAATGAGCTTCCACCGACTCCGTCGGTCGGTGCGGAGCACCATGACTTCGGCATCGCCGCTGCTAGGCTCGGAAAGGGGGAGGGGTTTGGGCACAGAGACAGGGGTGGGAAGGGGGCGGTGCTTGGGGAGAGGGGGTGTGCCTCCATGCGTTCTGGTGCACGGCTTAAATAACCGCGGCCAGGCCAGGTGAAGGGGCGGCAAACACGCTTCCATGCGGCGCAGCGGCCAGAGTTAGTTCCTCAAGACGTGGCATCCGCATTGCGCCGGTGCAGCGACCCTGCATACCACTGCATGGTGCAGTGTGGCAGTCTATGATATAATGTTCAAGAGACACCATCTCATGGACCTTATATCCCTCGGAGTTGTACAACAGAAACATGACGGTCCAACCAACACTAGATAAATACAACCAACTCATATATACTACAAACTCATCCAAAAAGATTCAAACTACTGGTACCCAAATGCAGAGTACCACTATGATACTACGATTCTTAGATCAGCCCAATCACAACTGTCGTGACTAAGCTTACTTCTACTCATGTATATAGATCTGACACTTCTTCATCATGCTTCCATGATGACGCAGTTGACATCTTTTGCTCCACTTGATACGTGACATCTCGTAGAAGAACTCTCCTGCTTCGGGATCCTCTGGTTTCTCCTCTGTTTAGATTCTAAAGGGGTGAAAGTACAAGGGATGGGTATAGGAGGTACTCAACAAGTTCATAGATATTGTGAGGTGGATATGCATTATTGCTACTACTGATTCCAAATAGGTCTTCGCAATGATTTTGAAAAATATCTTTAGCATCAAGTTTTTACTTAAACATGTGATCAGCAGACTTCACGGGTTGTTAGAACCTCTGATGGCTCCTTCTCGCCGCGTTCGCAGATCTTGTCCAGATCAGGGAGTGACAAGCCACAATTCATTACACTCTACAGAGGTGTGTTACTTTACCCACAAGCGATTAACTTAGCCCTTTTGCCCAGATCAGGGAGTGACAAGCCACAATTCATCACACATTCCAGTAGTGTGAAGCCAGGCCAAGGTCCGAGTCGTATAGCCCTCCCCCAGATGTCGCACGTCATACCCAATGGCAACATGATGCATTACATCATTTGCCCCACACTTCGATACAAATCATCACACAAGGCTAGCTTGGCGTTGGGGCTATTAACGTTGGCCAAGACGTTGGGGATACACCCGCGGGCCTGGGTGATGTTCGTACGATGACATTGTACGTCAAGGGGTTGGAACCACTAACTTGCCCGTCCTATTCCAGGCCCTGTGGTCAACGCTATCTATATGGCGTTGGAATACCTGCTGATTTTGGTTCTTAAGCCCGGTGTAATGGAATCCTACCACCCAACAATTCATTCGTGGATTCCATCACCCACCACAGTTCATAGTACCGAATATAATTTTACTCCATGCAATGAATAGATATTGTAAGTAGAGAATTTTGTAAAAATGCTTTGAAGAAAGCATAACCAAAGGACATGCACAAGGTATGAACTTGCCTGGTGATCGATAGGTAGTGTAACTCGAGGCTTTGAGATTCGCGGTTGTCTTGGGTTGTAACTCGAGGCTTTGAGATTCGCGGTTGTCTTGGGTTCTAAAAACGACATTTCGTTCGATAAGGGCTAATGTTGCAAGAAAATCTGCAATATGCTACTCCCTCCATTCCCTTATAAAAGGCCACTATAAAAAATACATTTTGCATCTACACAAGACCACTAACAGTAATCGACGCAAAAATTAATGACATAATGACACTGTGCTACTTCCTTCTCATTCCTTTCTTGCATGCATGCGGGCGTATTAATGGTCCTGGTTAATGAAAAGAAAAGTTGGCTTGCAAAGCATTTATTAAATTTTACCTGGTACCTGTAATTTGAGTTTGTGGCCTTGTATAAGGGAATGGAGGAAGTATTATGCATACGATGACATGGCTTTTCTCCCCGTTTAACCCTCTAAGGATTTATGCGCATTTCTTTGAATCTTTTTTATTAGTTTATTATTGCAACTCTTGTTTCCATAGTTTATATTTTATAATTAAATGTTTATTTTATTTTGTGGAATTTGAGACACTTGTTCATAAATACAAATAAGGATGTTTTTTATAACTCAATTTAGTTTGAGTCATACTTAGTATTCAATTCTATGATTTTATGTGGATTATTTATTCTTGTTTTATTTCTTAATTAAAAAAGAATATTAATTGTAATTAACATAGTTGAAAGACCCGTTTTAAGATTGTATAAAATATTTTTAAAGGTGTATTTGCACCTTGTCTACATTTATTCAGTATAAGCTGTCTTGCAAAAAAACATTTGCAGGCATGTCTTGCAAAAAAGAAATTGCATGGTACGTCTTGCAATTACTGTGCAAGATATTAAACATGCACAAGTATTATACTGAAGGATGGATGAATGTGTAGGTCAGGATATTGTACGTGAATTTAATCCAAGACTTGAGGTAACACACACTTGTATCGGGTGTGGTGGCATGGTTCAATACACATGTACGCACATTATGGTTGGGTTCAGCCTAACGCATACGCACGCTGGGCTAGGGGCTTTGCTACATCTACGTAGAGTTTGTACGGAAACCTACATAAAAACTGATCTGTCAAGATTTAATTAGAAAAGAGATTTGCCCGGGCCCCCACCCCACAATAATCCTACGTAACCAACCTACGTGAAGTTACTTAATCCTCCTAATCTAATCCTCTCGCCCCCCTGATTTTCGCGGGGTGGGGGCCCGGACAAATCTTTTTTCCAATTAAATATTGACAGGTCAGTTTTTACGTAGGTTTACGTACAAACTCTACGTAGATGTAGCAAAGCCCCTCGGCTAGAGTAGACCAGAACGCACGCACCCACGCAACTCTCTCGTTCGCTCAGCTCTTTTCGCTCGAGATCCTCCAAAAAAAGCTCTTTTCGCTCGATCCCCACTGTCGCTGCCTTGGTCGCCGGCCAATTTCGGCTGCTCCGGTGAGCTCCGTCGCCGCCCAGCACACCCACGGCTGCTCCTCGACGAGCTCTACCAGCTCGACGGTGTCGGTCTACTTTTCCTCGCCTCCTGTGGTCGCCCCCAACGATTTTTCCCCGCTAGAGTTTCAGCGGTGGAGGTGGTCCTCGCCTCCGGCGGCTGCCTGCTCGTTGCCCCGGTCATCTCCGCCCTGGTGGTGCTCCTGGATGTGCTATGCATCACCTTCCCGCCTCCTTGATTGCACTAGTGCAGAACCGGGCAATAGCACCGGTTCGTAAGGCCCTTTAGTGACGGTTCCATAACCGGCACTAAAGTGTGGGCACTAAAGCCCCCCCCCCTTTAGTATCGGTCCAGCACAAATTGGTGCTAAAGGGCAACCACGTGGCACAAGCCAGCTTCGGGGGCCTGGAGCCCTTTAGTACCGGTTGGTAAGACCAGCCGGTACTATAAGGTTTGGGGGGTTTTTAGTTTTATGATTTCCTTTTCATTTAATTTTGTGTTTCCATTTTAATTCTTTTTCGTTTGCTGGTATTTTACGATACTACACATTGTACACGTTATGCATATATATATATATATATATATATATATATATATATATATATATATATATATATATATATAATAGAATTTCTAGTAGAACCAATCATGCATATATATATCATCAATCCACAAACCACCATATTAATTAATTCACACATACACACATGTATAGCTATATACAATTTCTCCTACATATGCATGTTGCCTTCGGAGCCAGTGACATTAGCCTAATTGGTGCCTTCGGAGCACGATGACAATTGGAAGTGGTTTTCATGGGGGCGGTAGCGGGTAATAGTATTCTCCCTTCGGATTTATGACCTGGTCGAGCAAAAATCCCGCTATTTCCTCTTGAAGTGCTTCTACGCGCTCCGTTTCTAGGAGCTTCTCCCGCACCTCTCTGAACTGTTAAGAAGGAGATCAATATGCATGTGTATTAGTTGTGTGACTAGATATCGATAATGGTGTAAAAATTGTGAATAGTGTTCTGACAAGCGTACCCATTCCTGTCTTTGAGATCTGCTCCTTTCGGACGCCATCATGCGAATGTTCTCGCAAACGCAGAATGCACACAGATCAGTCCCCTGCGCCTGCTTCAGGGCCTTTACGAGAATGGAATTTGATCAGATAATAATTAATCAAGCATGATAATTAAAGAGATGGCAGCTAGCTAGCTAGCTAGTACTACTTAATTACTTACCTTGGGTCGAAACCATTGAAGCTTTTTTTTCCATTCGCCTTCCGTGACGCTGATGAACCTTGCCCAAGCCCTGCCCGCCGACAAAGAAAATGAATAAAGGGGTTATTAAATAGTTCATATCATGAAATGACGAACTAAATAGGCCGAGATATATAGTTAATAATGATTGAAATTACCTGTTGACTATCCCAAACAAGATGTTATAGTCAGTTTTAACTTTGAGTAGTGAGTCCAGTATTTCAACTGTTCCGTCGTCAACTTTAATGATACACAAGACCCAGTGAAATCTGCATGCACACACGTTTGCATGTCTTAATTAAGCGGGCATATGTAAGCAAAAACATGTAGCTAGCTAGTAGGCAAAAACAGAGAATTTGTAGTACAAGACAGTGTGACTCACTGGAAGTTGTAAGGAAGTAGTATATCTTCATTGTATTTGAGGCGCTTCAAGAACTCTAGCATGTTGTCCTCTACGTCCTTTTGATGATGTGGATTTATCCGCCATGTGTATTCATTAACGGTGTTTGGGTCAATGAACCCAATGCCAAAGCGTCCACCTTTTCTCATTTCATACATCTTCATCCTGCATAATACCACAGAAAAGAATATAGTGAGGATAATTACAGGTAATGATTGATCAAAAGGATCACTACAGCTAGCTTGAGACTTAAATTACAGAAAGAAATCACTTACAGACAATAGCAACTGACGATAGATTTGTCGAGTGCGTCTTGATTGTATAACTGAAACAGTTCAGAATACTCAACGGACAGAGCTTTCTCATGGAAGTAATGCTCCTCCTTGACATTCACCATGAGGGACAATCGATCTGAAATCTTGGTAATGTTCATGTACCATTGATGCAATTCATACATTCTCGTTGGGAGGTTCTTGACCTTGTCTGGCTCGACCAAAGGTTGGCCCCGGACATATTTCCGTTTTATTTCATCCTCTCTAAGCACAGGCATGGGCTCGATCTCGAGGAGTTGTCCAACAGTGATGTTGAGAACTTCAGCCTGCATTATATGGTCCTTGGTTATTACCACATTGCCCACCTCGGGAACGTAAACTGTTTGCCCACAATAATATTGGGCGCGCGTACTGTCACGTGTTGTTGGCACAACAAGCGAGGGGATCGATTGCGCCGCCTGTTCTCCCAGCTGGGGAATGGTTTTCCCGCATTTTTTGACAGCTGCTTGTTGTTTGCTCGATCCCGAGCTCGCCTCCTTACGTAGACGTGCTCGATTTAACTTCCTGATGTGGCGCTCATAGTCTGTGTCAACAGGCTTGGGAGCTGGTGGTTGAGCCATACGAATGAAGTGGTCAATCGTTTCCTCAGGCACTTTCTCCCTTGGCGGCGGTGGCGGTTTCGGTGCAAAATGGGCTTCCACCTCGGCCTTCGATATGGCTGCGTTTTCCTCCTCGGACTTGTCATAAGGCCTCTGCGGAAGAGGCGTGAGGCTTGGACCATATTTATATCGCTTGCCTCCGCCTGTACTTCCTGTACTACCTCGACTCGTACCGCTACGCACCATAGCTGCGGGGTGTCTCTTCTGCGATTGCTGAGGCGGCGGAGACGGCTGACGGGGCTGAGTTGGACGAGGAGGAGTGGCCTGAAGCTGTGCCGGACTTGGAGGAGTGGCCTGAGGTTGTGCCGGACTTGGAGGAGGAGTGGACGTCTGACGCTGTGGCGGACTTGGAGGAGGAGGAGTGGCCTGACACTTTGCCGGACTTGGAGGAGGAGTGGCCTGACACTTTGCCGGACTTGGTGGACTTGCAGGAGCGGGAGTCTGCTGACTCGGTGGCGGACTTCGACGAGGAGTCGGCTGACGCGGTGTCGGTGGCCTTCGAAAGATGATGCAATCCTTTTTCCATAGGATGATACGATGTTTGGCCTCTCCGAGAAAGCGCTCGTCGTCACCTCCAGGAATGTCAAGCTGTAGCTCCGAATATGGTGGGTCCACCACCTCATCAACCAAGACACGAGCATAGCCCGCTGGAATCGGGTTGCAATGGAAGGTTGCCTCGGGGGGATTTGTAAAAGCAACGGCGTCCGCCACCTTCATGGATATGTTCGTTATTTTGACGTGTAGCTCGCAGTTAGTGTTCTCCGTGATGTCATCCACGGGGTATCTACCCAGCATTGCGTCGTCCGGGGCGGAACCCACGCTGCTTCTCGGCATGGATGGGGCGGTGCTATCCAATGCTGGATCATCCGCTAGCTGCTGCAGCTGCTGAGACCCCCTTTGCTGGGTAAGTGAGTCGATCTGCTCCTGCTGCCGCTGGAATTTGACTGCCAATTCCGCTTGACTTGCTTCTAGGCCTTGAAGGCGTTCATAGTCCCGCTTCCTCTGCTCCTCCTCCATCTTCCTCTTCTTCTCCTCCGCAATCTTCTTTCTCGCACGGGTTCTGTAGTCGGTGTTCCAGTCTGAAAACCCCTCATACCACGGAATAGCGCCCTTGCCTCGTGTTCTTCCCGGGTGTTCAGGATTTCCCAGGGCACGCGTAAGCTCGTCGTTCTCTCTGTTGGGCTGGAACACCCCCGATCGTGCCTCTTCTATTGCAACAAGTATCGCATCGTCGGCTCCCTTCAGACTTGCCTTCGTCGAAACATTGCCTGTCTTCGGGTCCAACTCCCCCCCATGCGCATAGAACCAAGTCCTGCACCTGGGGGGGGCCAGCTCTTAGTAACCGGAGTGACACCTGCATCCTCCATCTCTTTCTCAGACTTATCCCACTTAGGCATTGCCACCGCATAGCCACCTGGCCCCAGCTTATGGAACTTATCCTTTTTTCGGCATTCTTCTTGTTTATTCTCGACCGTTCCTTAGCTAATTCCGAATCCTTGAATTTCACGAAATCGTCCCAATGAGCACGTTGGTTCTCTAGTGTTCCCTCGAATACTGGAGTCTTCCTTCCTCCCTTGACGTACTTGTCCCATTCACGATTCTTGTGGTTCTTGAATGCAACCGCCATCTTCCTAAGAGCAGCGTCCTTGACTTTCTGCACATCTGCTTTTGTGAAATGATCTGGTAGGGTGAAATGTTCCATGAGAGTATCCCAAAGCAGATCTTTTTGATTCTTGTCGACAAAAGTAACATCTGGACGTGGCTTTGCTGGCTCTCTCCATTCTTGAAGTTTGATCGGGAGTTGGTCCTTCACAAGAACTCCGCACTGACGAACGAACTTGTCCGCAATCTTCTTAGGCGCTAATGGTTCGCCATTAGGTCTGACTGCCTCGATATTGTACTTTACGCCCTCCTTCAACTTTTTGTTCGGGCCTCGTTTCGTCCTTTTGCCTGAAGATTTGCTCGATCCGGATGGCTGAAAGAACAAAGATCGATTCGTTAATATATCTTCAAGTCATTTAAAACATGTGATGATCACCAGATGCCTGCTTATATAAATATACCTCGCCGGTCTTTGTTGTTTCAGGATCAACATGTTCTTCGTCATCGTCATAATCGTAGTTCATGACTTCATCAATTCGGTCGTCGCGATCGAATATCATATCACCCTCTCCGGTGTTGTTTAGAAATTCGGAGCCGTCATAATCTTCTTCTTCATTCTGATCATCATCTGGCCCGCGTATCATATCGAACATGGTCTGTTCTCCCTCTCTGTCGGTATTGTCTGCCATAGCTTTTATTTAACTAATCCAAAAGAAATATAAAACAATTTAGTATTCAAATTACATCGTCTCGAATAATAGATATAATCTCGAATACATCGTCTAGAATAATAGATATAATCTCGAATACATCGTCTCGAATAATATATAATATTGAATAGTACATCACTGGCTAGGTAGCTAATTAAAGATCGAATACTACAGAAGAATCTAGGACACTCGCGGTTCCTGCGGCGCGGGCGGTGGACACCCAAAGAGAAGGAACCCTCACAGTATCATAGCTGAAGTGAGATCCCTAAAGAAACTGCCAGGTATTGGAGAACCTGCCGCCTTCTAACGCAACCATGTAGCGATGGACGTGCTCGTCCTCCTCCCTGACACGGCGACGTACCACCTCCGGCGGGGCCGGGTCCCTCCGCACCGAAACTGGCCCACGCGAACGCCACCAAACGATATGAGGGTCGACGACGGGACCCGGGGCCGGGTTCCTCATCAAGCGGCGCGCCCCTCCAGGCAGCACCTCCCAGTGCCAGCCCGGCGGAGGCCAGTCCCGGACATGGGTCAGCCGAACGTCGTCGCGGACGGGTCGACGGCGAGGATGCGGGCCGGGCATCGTCGAGAACAAATACTAGCTATATGCCCGCAAAAAGTAACATTTTTTTAATGATTGGATTTTGATAACTAAAATTTCTAACATTTCTATATAACACTAATTATGCTATCATTGCATATGTCAAAAATCTATATACTATTTCATACTAATTAAGCATCTAACACTAAAAACAAAAAACACAACTTCTATACATCCATTAAAAAACTAAAAAACAACATTATATAAAAAAAATCCATACTAATTAAACACTAATTATATCCATCTAACATGCATTCATACATATATAATAGTGAAAAAAATAATAATCTAAATAATATACTAATATATACATGCATTAATTCATACATATGTACGTGTGTGTGTGTGTGTGTGTTCATCATGCTTGTGTGTGTGTGTGTATGGGCTCGGGGAGGGGCGGCGCCCATGGTGGCCGCCGGGGGCGAGGGAGAGGGGTTAGAGGGGGAGAGCTCACAACGGGGCGACGGCGACGGCGAGGCGACGGCTGGGGGCGGTGACGGGCCGGGGTGTGACGCAGGGGCGGCGACGCGGGGACGGCGCGACGGGGACGAGCCCGGGGCGGCGACGGAGACGAGGGCGGCGACGGGGACGGGGGCGGCGACGGGGATGGGGGCGGCCACGGCGACGGGGGCGGCGACGTCGACGGCGTCGATCGATCGGGGCGTGCGGGCGGTGCTTCAATGGGGAAACAGAGGAAGAAATGAAAATTTTGCAAGTGTTGTATATATAGGAGAGGCCTTTAGTACGGGTTGGAGCCACCAACCGGTACTAAAGGCCAACTTTGTCTAGGCGAAGAGGCGGGAAGACGAGGCCTTTAGTACCGGTTGGAGCCACCAACCGGTACTAAAGGGTGGTCTTTAGTACCGGTTGGAGCCACCAACCGGTACTAAAGGCCTCGCGCTGCCACCCCAAAGTTTAGTCCCACCTCACCGGGCGAAGGGCAGCCGCACTGGTTTATAAACCCAGCCGCGGCTACCACTTCGAACTCCTCTATATAGCAGGCTTGTGGGCCTAAACTCTGCGCGCTGCCCTGTGAGTCTGCTCGGCCTTTAAGGCCTGTAATTACACACTTGTGGCCTATCAGGCCCATAGGGCAGTGCCCCAATTTTTTTTATAGTTTTTTCTTTTCTGCTTTATTTTCTTCTATTTATTTTTGCGTAGTTTTTTGTATAGTTTTTTCTTTTCTGTTATATTTATTTTCTTCTATTTATTTGTGAGTAGTTTTTCATCTAGGTTGCCAAAATTCAACATTTTCAGAGTTCATTTTGTAGTGATTTTTAATTTCACGGTCATTTTGTAAACGATTGAAAAATAGCAAATATAATTTTTTTTCTTTTCTGCTTTATTTTTCTTCTTTTTATTTCTGAGTAGTTTTTTCTTTTCTGCTATATTTATTTTCTTCTATTTATTTCTGAGTAGTTTTTATATAGTTTTTTTCTTTTCAGCTATAGTTTTTCTTCTTTTCTGCTATTTTTTCTTTTCTGCAAAACTTGATGGTCAAAGTCTGGAGTTATAACTTAAAAAAAAGAAATGTCGACGTGCAATTAGTTTTTGCCATAACAGAAGAAGTCCGGAGTTGTAATAATTTATTAAAAATAAAAAAGAGGTGCAATGCTCATTAATTTGCTTCAAGCCTTTCGGAATAGTGTAAACTGCACTGCGCATAGCTCCATGCAGTCTACCGTATTCCTGAAGGCTTGAAGCTAAGCAACGTGAGCATTGAGCCTCTTCTTCATCGTCTCTGCACTCAGGGCTTATAAACCGCTCCTAGTCCTTCTCACTTCGCGAGGTGGGACTAAAAAACAGCTTACGTCTGGTTCATCCACATGAACCGGTACTAAAGGTGCTCGTGGGGCCCCAGCCTTACCTGACACAACCTCATTAGTACTGGTTCATGGTACGAACCGACACTAAATGGTGATGGTGGGGCCATAGCCTGACCGGAGGCTGACACAACCTCTTTAGTACTGGTTCATGGCATGAACCGGTACTAAAGGTTCGCCACGAACCGGTGCTATTGGTCGCCGCCACGAACCGGCACTAGTGTAAACATTAGTACCGGCTGAAATTCCAACCGGCACTATTGTGCTTCACATTTGACCCTTCGCCACGACCCGGTACTAAAGGGGGTGCGCTGGCGCAGGTGCGGTGCGGCAAGTTTAGTCCTGAAGGAAATATGCCCTAGAGGCAATAATAAAGTTATTATTTATTTCCTTATATCATGATAAATGTTTATTATTCCTGCTAGAATCATATTAACCGGAAACATAATACATGTGTGAATACATAGACGAACATAGTGTCACTAGTATGCCTCTACTTGACTAGCTCGTTGAATCAAAGATGGTTAAGTTTCCTAGCCATAGACATGAGTTGTCATTTGATTAAGGGATCACATCATTAGGAGAATGATGTGATTGACTTGACCCATTCCGTTAGCTTAGCACTTGATCGTTAAGTATGTTGCTATTGCTTTCTTCATGACTTATACATGTTCCTGTAACTATGAGATTATGCAACTCCCGTTTACCGGAGGAACACTTTGGGTGCTACCAAACGTCACAACGTAACTGGGTGATTATAAAGGAGTACTACAGGTGTCTCCAAAGGTACATGTTGGGTTGGCGTATTTCGAGATTAGGTTTTGTCACTTCAATTGTCGGAGAGGTATCTCTGGGCCCTCTCGGTAATGCACATCACTATAAGCCTTGCAAGCATTGCAACTAATGAGTTAGTTGCGAGATGATGTATTACGTAACGAGTAAAGAGACTTGCCGGTAACGAGATTGAACTAGGTATTGGATACCGACGATCAAATCTCGGGCAAGTAACATACCGATGACAAAGGGAACAACGTATGTTGTTATGCAGTTTGACCGATAAAGATCTTCGTAGAATATGTAGGAACCAATATGGGCATGTAGGTTCCGCTATTGGTTATTGACCGAGAATAGTTCTAGGTCATGTCTACATTGTTCTCCAACCCGTAGGGTCCGCACGCTTAAGGTTTCGATGACAGTTATATTATGAGTTTATGAGTTTTGATGTACCGAAGGAGTTCGGAGTCCCGGATGAGATCGGGGACATGACGAGGAGTCTCAAAATGGTCAAGACGTAAAGATCGATATATTGGACGATTATATTCGGAGTTCAGAAAGGTTCCGAGTGATTCGGGTATTTTTCGGAGTACCGGAGAGTTACGGGAATTCCTCGGGTAGTATATGGGCCTTATTGGGCCATACTGGAATAGAGGAGAGAGGCCAAAAGGAAGGAGTCCTGCGCCCCCCCTCTGGTCCGAATTGGACAAGGGGCGCAGCCCCCCTTTCCTTCTTCCTCTCCCCCTCTTTCCCCTTCTCCTACTCCAGCAAGGGAGGTGGAATCCTACTAGGACTAGGGAGTCCAAGTAGGACTCCACACTTGGCGCGCCCCCTCCTAGGGCCGGCCTCCTCCCCCCTTGCTCCTTTATATACGGGGGCATGGGGGCACCCCATGACACAAGTTGATCTACGGATCGTTCCTTAGCCGTGTGCGGTGCCCCCCTCCACCATATTCCACCTTGGTCATATCGTCGCGGAGTTTAGACGAAGCCCTGCGCCGGTAGAACATCATCATTGTCACCACGCTGTCGTGCTAACGGAACTCATCCCCGAAGCTTTGCTGGATCGGAGCCCGGGGATCGTCATCGAGCTGAACGTGTGCTGAACTCGGAGGTGTCGTACGTTCGGTGCTTGGATCGGTCGGATCGTGAAGATGTACGACTACATCAACCGCGTTGCGCTAACGCTTCCGCTTACGGTCTACGAGGGTACGTGGACAACACTCTCCCCTCTCGTTGCTATGCCATCACCATGATCTGCGTGTGCGTAGGAAAATTTTGAAATTACTACGTTCTCCAACAGTGGCATCCGAGCCTAGGTTTTATGCGTTGATGTTATATGCACGAGTAGAACACAAGTGAGTTGTGGGCGATACAAGTCATACTGCTTACCAACATGTCATACTTTGGTTCAGCGGTATTGTTGGATGAAGCGGCCCGGACCGACATTATGCGTACGCTTACGCGAGACTGGTTTCACCGCCGTGCTTCGCACACAGGTGACTAGCGGGTGTCTGTTTCTCCAACTTTAGTTGAACCGAGTGTGGCTACGCCCGGTCCTTGCGAAGGTTAAAACAACACTAACTTGACGAACTATCGTTGTGGTTTTGATGCGTAGGTAAGAATGGTTCTTGCTAAGCTCGTAGCAGCCACGTAAAATTTGCAACAACAAAGTAGAGGACATCTAACTTGTTTTTGCAGAGCATGTTGTGATGTGATATGGTCAAGACGTGATGAGATATAAGTTCTTGTATGAGATGATCATGTTTTGTTGAAATTATCGGCAACTGGCAGAAGCCCTATGGTTGTCTCTTTGTTGCATAAGATGCAAGTGCCAAATAATTGCTTTACTTTATCGCTATGCGATAGCAATAGTTGCAAGAGCAATAGTTGGCGAGACGACCATGTGACGACACATTGATATAGATCAAGATGATGAAGATCATGGTGTCGTGCCGGTAATGATAGAGATCATGACAATACTTTGGAGATGGAGATCAAAAGGCGCAAGATGATCATGGCCATATCATGTCACATATTTTGATTGCATATGATGTTTTTCTGTTATACATCTTATTCTGTTTTGTTTGACGGTAGCATTATAAGATGATCTCTCACTAATTATCAAGAAGTGTTCTCCCTGAGTATGCACCATTGCGAAAGTTCTTCATGCTGAGACACCACGTGATGATCGGGTGTGATAGGCTCTACGTTCAAATACAACGGGTGCAAAACAGTTGCACACGCGGAATACTCAGGTTAAACTTGATGAGCCTAGCATATACAGATATGGCCTCGGAACACGGAGACCGAAAGGTCGAGCATGAATCATATAGTAGATATGATCAACATATTGATGTTCACCGTTGAAACTACTCCATCTCACGTGATGATCGGACATGGTGTAGTTGATATGGATCACGTAATCACTTAGAGGATTAGAGGGATGTCTTTCTAAGTGGGAGTTTTTAAGTAATATGATTAGTTGAACTTTAATTTATCATGAACTTAGTCCTGGTAGTATTTTGCAAATTATGTTGTAGATCAGTAGCTTGCGTTGTTGCTTTCATATGTTTATTTTTATATGTTCCTAGAGAAAATTGTGTTGAAAGATGCTAGTAGCAATGATGCGGATTGGATCCGTGATCTGAGGTTTATCCTCATTGCTGCACAGAAGAATTATGTCCTTAATGCACCGCTAGGTGACAGACCTATTGCAGGAGCAGATGCAGACGTTATGAACGTTTGGCTAGCTCAATATGATGACTACTTGATAGTTTAGTCCACCATGCTTAACGGCTTAGAATCGGGTCTTCAAAGACATTTTGAACGTCATGGACCATATGAGATGTTCCAGGAGTTGAAGTTAATATTTCAAGCAAATACCCGACTTGAGAGATATGAAGTCTCCAACAAGTTCTATGGCTAAAAGATGGAGGAGAATCGCTCAACTAGTGAGCATGTGCTCAGATTGTCTGGGTACTACAATCGCTTGAATCAAGTGGGAGTTAATCTTCCAGATAAGATAGTGATTGACAGAGTTCTCTAGTCACCATCACCAAGTTAGTAGAACTTTGTGATGAACTATAGTATGCAAGGGATAATGAAAACGATTCCCGAGCTCTTCGTGATGCTGAAATCGACGAAGGTAGAAATCAAGAAAGAGCATCTAGTGTTGATGATTGACAAGACCACTAGTTTCAAGAAAAGGGCAAAGGGAAAGAAAGGGAAACTTCAAGTAGAATGGCAAACAAGTTGTCACTCCCGTGAAGAAGACCAAAGCTGGACCAAAGCCTGAAACTGAGTGCTTACACTGCAAAGGAAATGGTCACTGGAAGAGGAAATGCCCTAAATATTTGGTGGATAAGAAGGATGGCAAAGTGAACAAGGGTATATTTGATATACAGGTGTTTGATGTGTGCCTTACTAGTGTTTATAGTAACCCCTGAGTATTTAATACTTGTTCGGTTGCTAAAGATTAGTAACTCGAAACAGGAGTTACATAATAAACAGAGACTAGTTGAGGGGAAGTGACGATGAGTGTTGGAAATAGTTCCAAGATTGATATGATCATCATCACACACTCCCTATATTTTTGAGATTAGTGTTAAACCTAAATAAATGTTATTTGGCGTTTGCGTTGAGCATGAATATGATTTGATCATGTTTATTGCGATACGGTTATTCATTTAAAGTCAAAGAATAATTGTTGTTCTATTTACATGAATAAAACCTTCGATGGTCATACACCCAATAAAAATAGTTTGTTGGATCTCGATCGTAGTAATACACATATTCATAATATTGATGCCAAAAGATGGAAAGTTGATAATGATAGTGCAACTTATTTGTGGCACTGCCGTTTGGGTCATATCGGTGTAAAGCGCATGAAGAAACTCCATAAAGATGGATTTTTGGAATCTCTTGGTTATGAATCATTTGATGCTTGCGAACCGTGCCTTTTGGGCAAGATGACTAAAACTCCGTTCTCCGGAACAATGGAACGAGCTACTGACTTGATGGAAATAATACATACCGATGTATACGGTCCAATGAGTGTTGATGCTCGTGGCGGGTATCGTTATTTTCTGACCTTCAAAAATGATTTGAGCAGATATGGGTATATCTACTTGATGAAACATAAGTCTGATATAATTGAAAGGTTCAAAGAATTTTAGAGTGAAGTGGAAAAATCATCGTAACAAGAAAATAAAGTTTCTACGATCTGATCGCGGAGACGAATATTTGAGTTACGAGTTTGGTCTTCAATTAAAACAATGTGGAATAGTTTCACAGCTCACGCCACCTAGAACACCACAACATTATGGTGTGTCCGAACGTCGTAACCGCACTTTATTGGATATGGTGCGATCTATGATGTCTCTTATCAGTTTTACCACTATCGTTTTGGGGTTGTGCATTAGAGACAGCTGCATTCACGTTTAAAAAGGGCACCATCTAAATCCGTTGAGACGACACCGTATGAACTGTGGTTTAGCAGTAAACCTAAGCTATCGTTTCTTAAAGTTTGGAGTTGCGATGCTTATATGAAAAAGGTTTTCAACCTAATAAGCTCGAACCCAAATCGGAGAAGTGCGTCTTCATAGAATACCCAAAGGAAACTGTTGGGTACTCCTTCTATCACAAATCCAAAGGCAAAACATTCGTTGCTAAGAATGGATCCTTTCTAGAGAAGGAGTTTCTCTCGAAAGAAGTGAGTGGGAGGAAAGTAGAACTTGATGAGGTAACTATACCTGCTCCCTTATTTGAAAGTAGTTCATCACAGAAATTTGTTCCTGTGACTACTACACCAATTAATGAGGAAGTTAATGATGATGATCATGAAACTTCAGATTAAGTTACTACAGAACCTCGTAGGTCTTACAGAGTAAGATCCGCAACAGAGTGGTACGGTAATCATGTTCTGGAAGTCATGTTACTAGACCATGATGAACCTACAAACTATGAGGAAGCGATGATGAGCCCAGATTCCATGAAATGGCTTGAGGCCATAAAATCTGAGATATGATCCATGTATGAGAAAAAAGTATGGACTTTGATTGACTTGCTCGATGATCAGCAAGCCATGTTAAATAAATGGATCTTCAAGAGGAAGACGGACACTGATAGTAGTGTTACTATCTACAAAGCTCGACTTGTCACAAAAAGGTTTTCGACAAGTTCAAGGTGTTGAATACAATGAGATTTTCTCACTCATATCGATGCTTAAGTCTGTCCGAATCATGTTAGCAATTGCCACATTTTATGAAATCTGGCAAATAAATGTCAAAACTGCATTCCTTAATAGATTTATTAAAGAAGAGTTGTATATGATGCAACCAGAAGGTTTTGTCAATCGTAAAGGTGCTAACAAAGTGTGCAAGCTCCAGCGATCCATCTATGGACTGGTGCAAGTATCTCGGAGTTGGAATATACGCTTTGATGAGTTGATCAAAGCATATGGTTTTATACAGACTTTTGGAAAGGCCTGTATTTACAATAAAGTGAGTGGGAGCACTACCGCCTTTCTGATAAATATGTGTGAGTAACATATTATTGATCAGCAATGATGTAGAATTTTTCTGGAAAGCATAAAGGAATGTTTGAAAGGAGTTTTTCAAAGAAAGACCTTAATAAAACTACTTACATATTGAGCATCAAGATCTATTGATATAGATCAAGACGTTTGATAAGATTTTCAATAAGTACATACCTTGTCAAGATTTTGAAATAGTTCAAAATGGAACAGTCAAAGAAAGAGTTTTTGCCTGTGTTGCAAAGGTGTGAAATTGAGTAAGACTCAAGACCCGACCACGGCAGAAAATAGAAAGAGAATGAAAGTCATTCCCTATGCATCAGTCATAGGTTCTATAAAAGTATGCCATGCTATGGACCAGACCTATTGTATACTCTGCCCTGGTTTGGCAAGGGAGTACAATAGTGATCTAGGAGTAGATCACTGGACATTGGTCAAAATTATCCTTAGTAGAATAAGGATATGTTTCTCTATTATGGAGGTGATAAAAGAGTTCGTCGTAAAGAGTTACATCGATGCAAGCTTTTACACCGATCCAGATGACTCTAAGTCTCAATCTGGATACATATTGAAAGTGGGAGCAATTAGCTAGAGTAGCTCCGTGCAAAGCATTGTAGACATAGAATATTTGCAAAATACATACGACTCTGTAATATGACAGACCCGTTGACTAAACTTCTCTCACGAGCAAAACATGATCATACCTTAGTACTCTTTGGGTGTTAATCACATAGCGATGTGAGCTAGACTATTGACTCTAGTAAACCCTTCGGGTGTTGGTCACATGACGATGTGAACTATTGGGTATTAATCACATACAGATGTGAATATTGGTGTTAAATCACATGGCGATGTGAACTAGATTATTGACTCTAGTGCAAGTGGGAGACTGAAGGAAATATGCCCTAGAGGCAATAATAAAGTTATTATTTATTTCCTTATATCATGATAAATGTTTATTATTCATGCTAGAATTGTATTAACCGGAAACATAATACATGTGTGAATACATAGACAAACATAGTGTCACTAGTATGCCTCTACTTGACTAGCTCGTTAATCAAAGATGGTTAAGTTTCCTAGCCATAGACATGAGTTGTCATTTGATTAACGGGATCACATCATTAGGAGAATGATGTGATTGACTTGACCCATTCCGTTAGCTTAGCACTTGATCGTTAAGTATGTTGCTATTGCTTTCTTCATGACTTATACATGTTCCTGTAACTATGAGATTATGCAACTCCCGTTGACCGGAGGAACACTTTGGGTGCTACCAAACGTCACAACGTAACTGGGTGATTATAAAGG
This sequence comes from Triticum aestivum, assembly GCF_018294505.1. Classification (NCBI taxonomy): domain Eukaryota; kingdom Viridiplantae; phylum Streptophyta; class Magnoliopsida; order Poales; family Poaceae; genus Triticum; species Triticum aestivum. The sequence goes on from NC_057813.1 coordinate 119,937,460, forward strand.
AGTACTACAGGTGTCTCCAAAGGTACATGTTGGGTTGGCGTATTTCGAGATTAGGTTTTGTCACTTCGATTGTCGGAGAGATATCTCTGGGCCCTCTCGGTAATGCACATCACTATAAGCCTTGCAAGCGTTGCAACTAATGAGTTAGTTGCGAGATGATGTATAACATAATGAGTAAAGAGACTTGCCGGTAACGAGATTGAACTAGGTATTGGATACCGACGATCAAATCTCGGGCAAGTAACATACCGATGACAACGGGAACAACGTATGTTGTTATGCAGTTTGACCGATAAAGATCTTCATAGAATATGTAGGAACCAATATGGGCATGCAGGTTCCCCTATTGGTTATTGACCGAGAATAGTTCTAGGTCATGTCTACATTGTTCTCGAACCCGTAGGGTCCGCACGCTTAAGGTTTCGATGACAGTTATATTATGAGTTTATGAGTTTTGATGTACCGAAGGAGTTCGGAGTCCCAGATTAGATTGGGGACATGACGAGGAGTCTCGAAATGGTCGAGACGTAAAGATCGATATATTGGACGACTATATTTGGAGTTCGGAAAGGTTCTGAGTGATTCGGGTATTTTTCGGAGTACCGGAGAGTTACGGGAATTCGCCGGGGAGTATATGGGCCTTATTGGGCCATACGGGAATAGAGGAGAGAGGCCAAAAGGAAGGAGGCCTGCGCCCCCCCTCTGGTCCGAATTGGACAAGGGGCGCAGCCCCCCTTTCCTTCTTCCTCCCCCCCTCTTTCCCCTTCTCCTACTCCAACAAGGGAGGTGGAATCCTACTAGGACTAGGGAGTCCTAGTAGGACTCCACACTTGGCGCGCCCCCTCCTAGGGCCGGCCTCCTCCCCCCTTGCTCCTTTATATACGGGGGCAGGGGGACATCCCATGACACAAGTTGATCTACGGATCGTTCCTTAGCCGTGTGCGGTGCGCCCCTCCACCATATTCCACCTTGGTCATATCGTCGCGGAGTTTAGGAGAAGCCCTGCGCCGGTAGAACATCATCATCGTCACCACGCCGTCGTGCTGACGGAACTCATCCCCAAAGCTTTGCTGGATCAGAGCCCGGGGATCGTCATCGAGCTGAACGTGTGCTGAACTCGGAGGTGCCGTACGTTCGGTGCTTGGATCGGTCGGATCGTGAAGACGTTTGACTACATCAACCGCGTTGTGCTAACGCTTCTGTTTACGGTCTACGAGGGTACGTGGACAACACTCTCCCCTCTCGTTGCTATGCCATCACCATGATCTGCGTGTGCGTAGGAAAATTTTGAAATTACTACGTTCCCCAACAAGTCCCACCTCGCTAGTCGAGGGGCGACCGCACTGGTTTAATTATAAACCCCCTTGCGGTCGCTCTCTCGAGCTCCTCTCCAAAGCAGGCCTACTGGGCCTACGTGTTCTTTGCTGCCCTGTAGGCCCACTTGGCCTTTGCGGGCCTGCATCCTGGCCCAACAACAGGTTGGGTTTCTAGTCGTATGCAGGCCGCTCTGGCCTAGTAGGCGGGCTTTTTTTAATATTTTTTTTCTTTATTTATTTTTATGTTGTTTTTTTTGTGTATTTAGAGTTTCTTTGTGAATATTTTTTCTTTAGGTACAAAAAATTACAAACTTTCTGTTAGTGCCCGTAGTTTTCAAATTTGAATAGTTTAAATTTTGAATTATTTGAAATGAGTGTGAATCACTAGTTTGTGAATAACTTAACTTTAAAATCAGTAAAGGCATGAAAGAATTTGTTTGCACATAAAATTTCTTCGTGTTTCAAATGCCAAAACACATAACTACCCTAACTATTACAGAGATTCCCCTCTGGGTGTGAAACACAGAAGAAAGTGATGATAGTGAAGCCGATCACATCCCAGATCTTTGGGTGCGAAACTTTTTCTTCGCGTGTGTCCCTTTGCGCCGTAACCATGGAAAATCCTCATCATTTAATGGGATGCTCGGGTCAATATTCACTGTGAATGGAGCAATTTCATCAAACTTTGCATAATCTTCTGACTTCTCTGTCTTGTCATCCACTCCCACGATGTTTCTCTTCCCAGAAAGAACTATGTGCCGCTTTGGCTCATCGTACGATGCATTCGCTTCCTTATCTTTTCTTTTTCTTGGCTTGGTAGACATGTCCTTCACATAGAAAACCTGTGCCACATCATTGGCTAGGACGAATGGTTCGTCTGCATATGCAAGATTGTTGAGATCCACTGTTGTCATTCCGTACTGCGGGTCTTCCGTTACCCCGCCTCGTGTCATATTGACCCATTTGCACCGAAACAAAGGGACCTTTAAACCACGTCGATAGTCAAGTTCCCATATGTCCTGTATATAACCATAATATGTTTCCTTTCCCGTCTTGGTTTCTGCATCAAAGCGGACACCACTATTTTGGTTGGTGCTCTTCTTATCTTGGGCGATCGTGGAAAATGTATTACCATTTATCTCGTACCCTTTGAAAGTCATTATATTCGAAGATGGTAACTGGGACAGCAAGTACAGGTCATCTTCAATAGAGGTGTCATGCATGGTACGTGTCTGCAACCAGCTGGCGAAACTCCTGGTTTGTTCACGTGTAATCCAGTCATCAGACCGCTCCGGGTGTTTGGAGCGTAGCAAATTCTTGTGTTCATCCATATACGGAGCCACCAAGGCGGAATTCTGTAGAACTGTGTAGTGTGCTTCAGTGAGAGAATGTCCGTCCATACATATTATTTGTTCCCCTCCTAGCGTGCCTTTTCCATCCAGTCTGCCCTTATGCCGCGATTCAGGAACACCAATCGGCTTAAGGTCAGGAATAAAGTCAATACAAAACTCAATGACCTCCTCATTTTGATGGCCCTTGGAGATGCTTCCTTCTGGCCTAGCACGGTTATGAACATATTTCTTTAAGACTCCCATGAACCTCTCAAAGGGGAACATATTGTGTAGAAATACAGGACCCAAAACGTTAATCTCTTCGCATAGGTGAACTAGGACGTGCGTCATGATGTTGAAGAAGGATGGTGGGAACACCAACTCGAAACTGACAAGACATTGCACCAAATCATTCTGTAACCTTGGTATGATTTCTGGATCGATTACCTTCTGAGAGATTGCATTGAGAAATGCACATAGCTTCACAATGGCTAATCGAACGTTTTCCGGTAGAAGCCCCCTCAATGCAACCGGAAGCAGTTGCGTCATAATCACGTGGCAGTCATGAGACTTTAGGTTCTGGAACTTTTTCTCTGCCATGTTTATTATTCCCTTTATATTCGACGAGAAGCCAGACGGTACCTTAATACTGAGCAGGCATTCAAAGAAGATTTCCTTCTCTTCTTTGGTAAGAGCGTAGCTTGCATGACCCTGATGTATGCCGTCTTCTCCGTGCATACGTTGCTGGTCCTCCCGTGCCTCAGGTGTATCTTTTGTCTTCCCATACACGCCCAAGAAGCCAAGCAGGGTCACGCAAAGATTCTTCGTCACGTGCATCACGTCGATTGCGGAGCGGACCTCTAGGTCTTTCCAATATGGCAGGTCCCAAAATATAGATTTCTTCTTCCACATGGGTGCGCGTCCGTCAGCGTCCTTCGGAACAGGTTGTCCGCCAGGACCCTTTCCAAATATCACCTTCAAATCCTTGACCATATCATGTACATCAGCACCAGTACGGTGGCGAGGCTTCGTCCGGTGATCCGCCTCACCTTTGAAATGCTTGCCTTTCTTTCTTACGGGATGCCTGCTCGGAAGAAATCGACGATGTCCCAGGTACACATTCTTCTTACAACTATTCAAATATATACTGTCGGTATCATCCAAACAGTGCGTGCATCCGCGGTATCCCTTGTTTGTCTGTCCTGAAAGGTTACTGAGAGCAGGCCAATCATTGATGGTCACGAACAGCAACGCCTTTAGGTCAAATTCTTCCCCCATGTGCTCATCCCACGCACGTACACCTGTTCCATTCCACAGTTGTAAGAGTTCTTCAACTAATGGCCTTAGGTACACATCAATGTCGTTGCCGGGTTGCTTAGGGCCTTGGATGAGCACTGGCATCATAATGAACTTCCGCTTCATGCACAACCAAGGAGGAAGGTTATACAAACATAGAGTCACAGGCCAGGTGCTATGGTTGCTGCTCTGCTCCCCAAAAGGATTAATGCCATCTGCGCTTAGACCAAACCATACGCTCCTTGCGTCATCTGCAAACTCCTTCCCGTACTTTCTTTCGATTTTTCTCCACTGCGACCCATCAGCGGGTACTCTCAACTTTCCGTCTTTCTTACGGTCTTCTCTGTGCCATCGCATCGCCTTGGCATGCTCTTTGTTTTGGAACAAACGTTTCAACCGTGGTATTATAGGAGAATACCACATCACCTTGGCAGGAATCTTCTTCCTGGGGCGCTCGCCCTCGACATCACCATGCTCATCGCGGCTGATCTTATAGCGCAATGCACCACATACCGGGCAAGCGTTCAAATCCTCGTACTCACCGCGGTAGAGGATGCAATCATTAGGGCATGCATGTATCTTCTGCACCTCTAACCCTAGAGGGCAGACAGCCTTCTTTGCTTTGTACGTACTCTCGGGCAATTCGTTGTCCTTTGGAAGCATATCCTTTATCATTACCAGCAACTTTCCAAATCCCTTGTCAGATACACCATTCTCTGCCTTCCATTGCAGCAATTCCAGTGTGGTGCCCAGCTTTTTCTTGTCACCTACGCAATTCGGGTACAACAATTTTTTGTGATCCTCTAACATGCGCTGCAACTTCTTCTTCTCCAAATCACTTGCGCAGTTTCTCTTTGCATCGGCAATGGCCCGACCTAGATCATCAACGGGCTCATCTGATGCCTCTTCTTCAGCTTCTTCCCGCATTGCCGGCTCAGCTTCTTCCCGCATTACCGGCTCAGCTTCTTCCCCCATTGTTGTATCATCGTATTCAGGGAACCCATGGCCAGGATAGCTGTCGTCGTCCTCTTCTTCTTCATTGTCTTCCATCATAACCCCTCTTTCTCCGTGCTTGGTCCAAACATTATAGTGGGGCATGAAACCGGACTCAAACAGGTGGACGTGAATGGTTCTTGACGTAGAGTAATTGCGACCATTCTTACAGCCAGCACATGGACAAGGCATAAAACCATCCGCCCGCTTGTTTGCCTCAGCCGCAAGCAGAAAAGTATGCACGCCCTCAACGAACTGGGGAGAGCATCGGTCATCGTACATCCATTGCCGGCTCATCTTCATTACACAACACCGAATAGACCAAATTAATACAAGTTCATACATAAAGTTCATACAACACTTAAATGCAACAAACAAATAACTCTCTAGCTAAAGCATTTAAATGCAACAACAAATGCGATCAAGATCGCAACTAAGGTAACAATTGATCCAACAGCATAATGATACCAAGCCTCACTATCGATGGCATATTTTCTAATCTTTCTAATCTTCAAGCGCATTTTCTCCATCTTGATCTTGTGATCATCGACGACATCGGCAACATGCAACTCCAATTCCATCTTCTCCCCCTCAATTCTTTTCAATTTTTCTTTCAAGTACTCGTTTTCTCTTTCAACTAAATTTAACCTCTCGACAATAGGGTCGGTTGGAATTTCCGGTTCACATACCTCCTAGATAAAAATATCTATGTCAACTTGATGGGCATAATTTGTCATAAACACGAAATGCAACAAATAGTTTTAAAAGAGAATATACCACATCCGAATCATAACAAGGACGAGGGCCGACGGGGACGGATATCAAAACCATGGCACTATGTATAACAAACAACGTACGGGTAAGATAATTATTATACGAGTAACTATATATCCAAATCACACAAACATCAATTTTTTATATAAAATTTCATGAACAAGAGGCTCACCACAAGGTGGTGCCGGCGACGGGACGGTGCGGGCGATCGACGGTGGTTACGACGGAGATTTAGAAGGCACTAAGTAAACCACACCTACATATGCAAACTAAGTGTTATTTTGACCTCAAATTGCATATAAATCAAATACTACCACATATAATTCCTCCCAAATTACTAAAACCCACAATTAATCACTATATAAACCAATGCAAGAGCTAATCTAGCAATGAGAGATGAAAGGACAAAGTTGCTAACCTTGGTGATCATTTGAATGGATGAGGGCCTGCAAATCTTGACAAATTTGGGGCAAATTTTGTGATGAACTCGAGAGGAAGAAGGGAAGAACAGAGGAGAGGGAGAGGGGAAAGGGGGAAGAACAGAGTGCGGGTGGACGAAGGGTTTATATAGGACGACCTTTAGTACCGGTTCGTGCCACGAACCGGTACTAAAGGTGCTGGAAGGGCCCCACTCTGACAACATCCTGCCACCACTTTCTTTAGTACCGGTTCGTGGCACGAACCGGTGCTAAAGGTTCGCCACGAACCGGTACTAAAGAGCTCCTCCCGCCTAGCCGTTGGAACCGGCACTAATGGACACATTAGTGCCGGTTCTGTTACAAACCGGGACTAATGTGTCTCACATTTGACCCTTTTTCTACTAGTGTTGCTTCTATGCCCGTGGCGTTCGTGTTCGTCAGCGGGACTGTGCAAGGGCGCAACTCCGATGTGCGGTGTTGGAAGTGGTGCCTCGCCGGTTGGACGGCATTTAGAGCATTACTAGTAGAACCCTCAAACCCTCAAACCCTTACTAGCGTTTTAAGGGTCCAAAAATGGTCTTTTTGTGCACTTTTACGGGTTGAAAAAAAGGGGCAAATATTAGAACCCTCAAACCCAACCCTTATAACCAAATATTCCCCATGAACGACGTTGTCGTTGCGGGCATATCGTCGAGCACCTCATGCACGATGGGCGAAGGGCGGAGGGCGGGGTAGGCCTGGGCGGAGGGCAGTGGCCGGGGGGTGGGAGGCGGAGGTGGAGGGCGCGGGGGCGGGAGGCGGGCGGCGCGGGCGGCGGGCACGGGCCGGAGGGCGGTGGCGGCGGGTCGAGGCGGAGGGCGCGGAGGCGGAGGGCGCGCGGGAGGAGGAGAGGCCGGGGGCGGGAGCCGGAGGCGGCGGGCGGGCGCGCGGGAGTAGAAGTCGGCGGGGCAGCGGGCGACGTGGGCAGCGGGATGGATGGCGACGGTCGGGGCGGGGCGACCGTGGCCGCGGCCGGGAGGAGGTGGAGGAGAGGCCGGCGGATAGGGGCAGGGCGGGTGCGGGCGCGCGGCAGGTCGATGGGGCGGCCGTCGGCGACGGGGGTGACTAGCAGCGGCGGTCGCAGGCGTGGACGCGGGAGTTGGGAGGATTTTTCCCTCCAGCACGAGGATAACCGCCAAATGAGGGTTGGGGTAGGTTTTGCTCCCCATCCCTTACTTTTGAAGGTTGGGAGAGGGTTTGAGGGTTGGACCTTTAAAAAAATTTGAGGGTTTGAGGGTTAAGGGGTTCTAGTCTACGGCTTTTTTTTTGACGAAAACTGTAAAAAAACAGTTATTTTTAGAGGTTTGAGGGTTTGAGGGTTCTACTAGTAATGCTCTTAGGCGCAACCCCGACGCCTACTGAGTATTGTCTCGGCTACAACCTCCCTCGGTGATCTCCATCTCTCTCCTGCTCCTCTGCTACTGCTACGGTATGGACATGGCGTGGCTATGTTGATGAGCTGCTACTGGTGATGGTTTTGGATAATCCAGAAGCTACTCTGATGTTGATCTAACTGCTGTTAGGCCACTAGTTGCTCATGTAGTTGTGGATCCATGCTATTCTATGTTTGCAGGCTCCTGTTCATGTGTAATTGCTAGCAAGTGAGCTCCTGTGATGCTCTGGTTTACATGTGGATGTTCTGGTTCTATAGTTAAGCTCCTAGGTTTGCTAATTTGGTCAGTGGCAGTGCTGGTCTCTCATTTGCTCCCATGTGGGGCTCGGTTGTTCATATAACTCTATTTGTTTGTTGGAGCAGAATTCTAGTTCCTGTAACTCCAATTTACTTGGAATTACTTACTGTATGTGTTGCTATTGTCGGTTAGTTTACTAACTGTCTATGGTGAATTTGATTCAGTTAACTGAATCTGTTGTTTAACTTGTGTATATGTGTTGTTCAATGTGTTTATTACTTTTCATTGGTCTGTTTAATCTTTAGGTAACATTGATTATTACTGTTGTCAAAAGTTATTGTTGATGTTGTTTAGTTGAAGTAGCACTTGCAATTGGGCCTAGCCCATGTACTTGCGGGTGTTGTGTCCTAATTGCAGAAAAGTACCAAGTGCAGTGTAGTGTTGTGTTCTGCGGAGGCAGATGTTCAGTTGGGTGCTACCCTGTCTATTTCTTCTATGCTAGTTCTCAAATACTTAGGAACAAATACTCTCTTATCCTAGCTCATTCTCACTTCTCTCTCTAATTGGTAGGACTAGGGTTCCTACCGACTTGGCTCCTTAGGTTGTAGGGGCAGGACAGCGAGGGTTGGGGCCGAGGGTGGCGGCTCCGGCGCGTTGGCGCCGTCGCGAGGGAGGAGAAGGGCGGCGGCTAGGGCAAGGTGTGGCTAGGGTTTCCGGCTCCTTTGGAGCCGGGCAATATGATAGAACTATCTTTATTGCTTAATTCCAAAAAGAGTCTTACAGCCTATATTTATAACCTAGATAACTTGCATAAGAATTAACCTAAGATAACTTGCATAAGAATTAACCTAAGATAACTTGTGGGCTAAGATTGCCTGGTGGGTCTCTACGGCCGTAACACTTCTCCCCGCCTGCACAAACAGCTCGTCCTCGAGCTGTAAGGTAGGGAAGCGCTGGCGGAACTCCTCGAGGCGATCAACCAGCGTCAAACACCTTCTCGACAGCTGGGGCGGCCAGGTCGGCGGTGACGGCGTCCTCCGGAAAGTAGTCTGCAACCTCCAGGTAGAAGAGTCGCGGGCAGGCATGGCCGGGCGTGTAGGGCTCGTCGCAGTTGAAGCACAATCCTTGGCGGCGACGCTCGAGGAGCTTGGCTGAGGTGAGTCGGCGGAACGGGCGTCCTGCGGTCACGGCGAGGGGTGCCGCAGAAGCCTGCGCAGGCCGACCCTGCGCGGAATCTGGCCCTGGTAGCGACCCAGCGGTCCGGGACGGTGATTCCTGCTGGATGGCCACCGCGCGGCGCTCGAACGCGCGGGTATAGTACATGGCCGACTGGAGATCCTGGGGTTCACGAAGCTCCACGTCGACGCGAATGTGATCCGGAAGGCCGCGGACGAAGAGCTCAGCCCGCTACAGGCCCGTCACACCTGGCGTGTGACTCGCCAGGGCCTGGAAGCGGTCGGCGAAATCCTGCACCGTGGAGGTGAAAGGTAGGCGGCCCAACTCGGCCAATCGGCTCCCGCTTAATGGCGGTCCGAATCGAAGAAGGCACAGCTCGCGGAAGCGCTCCCACGGGGGCATGCCGCCCTCGTCCTGCTCGAGGGCGTAGTACCATGTCTGGGCGGCCCCGCGGAGATGATAGGAAGCCAGCCAAGTGCGCTCCGACGCGGGTGTGCGCTGCCCGCGGAAGAACTGGTCACACTGGTTGAGCCAGTTAAGAGGGTCGTCTGAGCCATCATAAGTTTCAAAGTCAAGCTTGGCGAATCAGGGCAGCTACTGGTTTGGCGCGCCATGGCCCACTGCCTCGGCGGTGCGGACAGCTGATGACGGTGCTTGGTCCATGGTGGGAAGGCCGGCGTAGGCCCCCGTTGCGCCCGACGCCCCGGGCTGCAACTGGGAACCCAACGGCTCCCGGGCGTCCATGTAAACCGGTGGAGGCGATGTCCCATGGAGCCAGCCCGGAAGCGGAGATGGTCACGATGGGAACTGGACCTCCTGGATCGGAAGACCGCCTCACGCGGACCAGCCCAGGCTAGGGTTGGGCGGTGGCGGCGGCGGAACCTGCCCTGTGGCCGCCGGGAGGGACGGCGAGGCGGTGGGTGGCGCGGCCCAAGCCGGCCACTGCGGGCCCTGGGCGGCTGCTAGCGGCGCGGGTGGCGCCGCGAGCGCTGGCGTCGACCACTGGCGCCGGGGCGGCGTGGAAGCGGCCGGCGATGGTAGCGCCGGGTAGCCCCCCGCGATGGCCGCAAGGACGGAGTAGGCCGGCCACTGCGGGCCCTGGGCGGCTGCTGGCGGCACGGGTGGCGCCGCGAGCGCTAGCGTCGGCCACTGGGGCCAGGGCGGCGTCGGAGCCGCCGGTGAGGGCAACGCTAGGTAACCCCCGGTGATGGCCGCGGGGACGGAGTACCATGGCAGCGCCGGCTGTCCCGCGGTCACGGTGGGATGGAGCTGTGGGGGCGGCCCGTACGGGCTAGCCAAGTATAGGCGGATGCCCTAGACTGCGACGACCAAGTCATTGAGCACGCCGGCCATGGCCTCCAGCGTAAACTGCTGCGGCACGGGGGGAGGCAACGGCAGCGCGTGTTGGACGGGGGGTGGCGGCAGGCCGTGGCCCGGCGCGGTGCCGGGTGCAGGGAAGATCGGCACCGAGAGCGATGTTGTGGCACCCGCCGAGAGCGAGGCTGTGATGCCCGGCGATGAAGCGATGGCGGTGGTGGAGTTGGCGGCAACGGCGGTGGTGGAGTTGACGGGCAGTGGCGGCGGTGGCGGTGGTGGAGGAATTGGAGGCGACGAAGACATGGTCGAAACCCGGGTACCTGATACCAAATTGGTAGGACTAGGGTTCCTACCGACTCGGCTCCTTAGGTTGTAGGGGCAGGACAGCGAGGGTTGGGGCCGAGGGCGGCGGCTCCGGCGCGTTGGCACCGTCGCGAGGGAGGAGAAGGGAGGCGGCGGCTAGGGCAAGGTGCGGCTAGGGTTTCCGGCTCCTCTGGAGCCGGGCAATATGATAGAACTATCTTTATTGCTTAATTCCAAAAAGAGTCTTACAGCCTATATTTATAACCTAGATAACTTGCATAAGAATTAACCTAAGATAACTTGCATAAGAATTAACTAAGATAACTTGTGGGCTAAGATTGCCCGGTGGGCCTCTATGGCCGTAACACTAATACTGGTATGAACAGATACCACTTGATCTTAATTGTCTCCTTTCTTGTGTATCTTTCTATCTCCTCTTTTATTACTGATAAGAATAGATGTTGCCTAATCTTGGTCTGCCTGTGACGCTGATCTGAGGCCTCTCTGTGTTCTGGTACTACTTGTGGCTCTAAAGATTTTCCTAAAATCATATGGTGCATGGCACAACCTTTCTGTGCAAGCCTGAGGATTCTATCCCACCAATCCTACCTTGGTGGTCTTCTGTAGCTTGTTCTTGAGGCTCTGGTTATCTTTCTTCTTGTGGATAGCCTGCACCTCCTTGCTGCTTCACTCTCTGCTCCCTGGTATTGATTTGGTGCAACCCCTATTTGATACATAGTATCAGGTGTGCTTAACAGGGTTTAACTGCTGGCTATAGTGTTCTATTTATAGACCTACTATTGGTCTCTTGGCCGCCTGGTACATCTGGGTGACTCAGCTGTGTGCTGCTTGTGTTGTGGCAAGCTGAGGGCTATGTGGTCTGTGGAAGTGACAGCAGCTACTGTGTGTTTGTTGTATGAGCTGCTTGAGCTGTCCAGCTCTCCTTGATGCTTATCTAATAAGCTGCTCTGTGGCTATATGGTTGGGACTTGCTCCTGGCGGCTGGGCTTGGACCTTATTCTCTCTGGAGCTTTATTTGGTGGCTGAAGAGTACCTTATTCTCTCTGGAGCTTTATTTGGTGGTTGAACAGTAGTCTATTCCTATTGTCACTTGACAATGGAAATGCTACATTTTAACAATGACTATCTCTTTTGTCTTTGATGTCTATTTTGCAGGTTGAAGATTATCAAGAAGATATAATTAGTTTAGGGAATAGATAGTTTAGTCTAGGTCTATTCCTTCTCAAGCTTATATAACTCAAGAAATGTAACTGTAATATCTAATAAATATTTCTTTATTCCTTTGTAATATTACTTTGTACTCCCTCCGTCCCAAAATAAGTGTCTCAACTTTGTACTAAGTTTAATACAAAGTTGTACTAAGGTTGAGACACTTATTTTTGGACGGAAGGAGTATTATTTACTCAATTTTTTTAATAAATCTTTGAATTTCCTTCACCATTTGTTACTTATTTATAATTGCATTTCCAATTCATATCGAGTTGTACTTTTAGCACTCAAGTCCTTCAACTTATTTCTTAATTGCAATTGAACCCAAACTCTAAATAAGGGCAAAGGTCATGTCCAATTTTGTATTTGAATTCAATTTCAACTTAGTTTAATTAAGTTCATCTGTAGTTTTAATTTTATCCTGATATTCAGATGCATGAATGCAATGCACAATCGAAAAAAATCCCCTCTCTCTTCTAAACTATGGGTCATTACAGTCGGCGACGCCCGAGACGTCATGTCCTTCAGCACCGCCCTCCCAATGGGGAGTCTGCGGCGTACTCGCGCATTGGTTGGTCCTTATTTTCTGCCATTTATCGTATGGAAAAGTAGATACGATGGAGATGTATCGGCCATTTATCATCATGGAAGTGGTCACATTCATGATCATAATTTCAGTATTGTCATGGAACACTTCTATGATAGCACATGTATGACTATCTTGATTCTGTTTTTTGTAGTGCTATCTCCATCTCAATTGTTGATGAATCTGCTAGTCAGGATACTACAGCAAAAGCCTCAAGACCATCTACTTCACCTGAAGCACCACGTGCATGACTGACCGTGAGTTGCTCATCAGCCTTTATCAGAAACTAAACAAGAATCACCAATGGGTTATCGTCAGTTCACTACTCTTCAAGCCAACATGACAGTGACGCATAATGTCGTCTGTAAGAACATATATTATCTCCATGAGATCTTTGATCGCACTTGGGCCATCCTCTCACACTTCAAAACAGACATAGAACTTGCTGTTATGGATTTCCAAATGAACTTTGACTGGGCTGAACCGCCAAGGAAGAAGTTCAAGAAAACCCAAGTTCCTCCTCTTATGACAAGTTCAGAGTCTTCATCACGCACAACTGACGAAAATGAAGCTGTTGAAGGCACTGCTACTGGTCCTTCTGCACCTCATGACCCGAACAATGCTGACGCTCCCTCGTCTTCTCCATGTTTTTCTTCACGGGTGTTAGTCCTCAGCTTTGTCTCCTTTTGGTCATTTGATGACAAAAGGGAAGAAGTTTGAGTTAGTCTTCAAGCGGGTCGTTATATGGGTTGTTTTTGCTTAAGTTGCAACTCTTGAACTTATTTGGATTTGCTCCTTGATGAGTTGTAACTTAATAACTGTTGGTTGTCTGACTCTTTTGCTGCACTTGATACGCATGCTCTAACTTTAAATATATATGCTCATGCATGCACAATTTTGTCAGACACCAATTTTCATCATGCATTCATATTCTTCAAATACCTTATGATCATGAATGATTGGATTCCAAGATGTAGGGGGAGATCTCCACAATTTCAACCTGCCATGTGCATTTGTAATCCAAAGCAAATTCTTCAATATGCACATCTTCAGGGGAAGTTCCTCAATATCTTATAACCAATTTCTTCCAACTTTGTACTTACACTTCAATTATTTTTACTTCCATTGAAAGCCTAACCAATTTGTCATCAATCACCAAAAAGGGGGAGATTGTAAGTGCATCAAGTGCCCCCTTAGTTGTTTTGGAGTATTGAAGACAAATAGGTTAGGAACTAATGTGTTTGTGAGTATACACAGGTAATATAGTCCCTGAAGATTTGGTTTAACATATGGAAGACGACCCTAAAAATGGATTTCTTCAAGTGAAGAATTTGATGATGAAATTGGTACGGCCTTTGAAGAAATTGATGTGAAGACTTTGAAGCTTGAAGACTTTTGTTTTTGTAGTTTCTTTCTTCATATTTGAGTCATAGGAAAAACGGTACTGTTAAAGGGGGTCTAGGTGAAACGTATTTCACATTTCCAAATTTATGCTCAAACTTACTCAAACCTATACACATAAAAGATGCTTTGAGTGAAGCCTTTGGAAAATCTCCGAAATAGCTAGCGCATTTGCTAGCAACAGTGACGGAGTTCATCTGGTCACTAACAAATTTGGTCAGGCTGAGGAGTTAGGAGTTTGCCAGTAAGATCTGCCTAAAGTGAGCAAATTGAGTGCCCCAACAAATTTGAGAGTTGAAATTCTAACCATTGCTGTGTGCAGGCCAGCCGTCGAGTGGATCCTTATCCTGACAACGGTCAGATCAAAGAGGGGCATTTATGGAAATTCATGTCGGGTTGCCCCGGCTATAAATAGCCGCCCCCCACAATCACTTGTCGGTTGGCTGCTCCGAGAGAACTTGACACTTGTCATAAGAGAGCATCCCATCGTCTGACGACTTTGAGAGAATCCTAAGTGAGGAAAAACCCAGAGCCAAAGTGATTGAGCATCACTGAAGAGATTGATCTATGTGATCCGATGCCTGTTACCTTTGAAGACTGTCATTATTTCAGACGGTTAGGCGTCAAGTTCTTAGTACACCAAGAGTCATTGTGGTGTGTCTGTGAAAAACTATGTGAAGGTTTTGAAAGCCTATCTTGAAGACTTATACCACGAGTGATTGAGCGAGGTCTATGGGCCTTAGCTTAAGAGGAATACGGCGAGGACTGTGTGTCCTCAGAGTTGTGACTCGGCCGCCTCAACCAGACGTACAGTTGATACAGCAACCGGAACTGGTCTGCCAAATCGTTGTCTTCACCGAGCCAACCTAGTTTAAAATTCCAACCCTTATCTTAAGTTATTTCGTTGCTGAAGAATTTGCGATCTAGTTTCTAAAGAACTTGAACGGAAGCCTTCCATCATGATATCTTCTATTTGTTTAGTTCATCTTCCTCATGCGAGTATGACTGTATGATTGCATGTTCTTCATTTGTATGTATCATGTATGCATGCTTTTCAGTTCTGTGATGATTTAGTCTCCTCGCATTTCTATTTATTCACTTCGATCTTTGTCAAATTCATCAGAGTTTGACGAATTTCAAAAATCTCCCATTCACCCCCCCCCCCTCTAGGAGTTAACCTGCGCTTTCAAGTTTACATATACACAAAATAATTTGATCATTTTGACAAGATCAAGACTCAATGTCAGCTCACTTGTTATAATCTTCAAAAACTCTTTTGAAGTTTGCACATTTATCCGGTATCCTAAGGATTTTAAAACTTTTCTGGCTGTATCATTCATATATCCTTTCCTATTTAGGAAACTTGTTTTGATATCCATTCTATTTACTTAATACTCTTTGAAGTAAAAACCAAGTTCTAAACTTGTTTATTATGTACAAAAATTAACAACTAAGTTTTAAACTTAATTGTATTTGAATTTTTATTCTGGTGTGCATGTCTATGAGCCATTACTTAGAGCTGGGCGGCGCCATCGCTTCCTTGTAGTCCACTAGTTCATCTTCTTCCAAGATGAATATCTCATCGTGAAATTAAAAAAAAACAATGATATTCCTGATTTGCATACTCCTGTTACAAGCTTTAGAGGTTCTACATCCAATGTAGTAACTTACGGTTTATTTTACAGACAATCTATCAGAACAACTTCCGGTTATTTAATCATGCTTATTACCGTTAGAGATTCAATAATCCTTTCCAAGATTTAAAGTCCTCGCACTTATTTCTTTGACAAGAAAACCCTTTCTTGAAAAAGTGTTCATTCATGACAAACACTTTGCCTTTTGAACATTTCAATGGAAGGAATCTAAATCATGTTTTTGAGATATCCTATAATTCAGCATTTCCATAAATCATATGGTTTCTATTAGCCAAACTAATATGTGGTGCTCTATTTAGTGTATATCTTGTTGTTTCAGTTATACCCCAAATTTTATAAAAGCAGATCGGTAATAAAATAATTCCACAATTATTCAAGTGTTTTGCTAAACTTATGACTCAGATAATTTTCTTCCATATTGAAGAATCACTTTATCTTTTGTCATAATGATCCTTATCTTCATTACAAAATATTTGAACTCTTCAAATAATATATTCTGAAATTCCTTTGAAGTATTCAAATATTTCAGATTTTATATTAAGTAAATTATGTTTACCTAATCTTTAATGAAGCATAATTATCCATCATGCCCTGTGTTATTCATGAGATCTTATACATCATTATGCATTCTTTTATTTTGATTTCTTAATCAAGATAATTCAATACTTAATCTATATGAATACTATTTCCCAATATAACCAAGCAGTGCCACTTTTAAGTGGAGCTTATAAGTCTTCTTAAGATGTTTACCATTAATGTTATAAAATTTTCAAATCAAGATTCATGAATAAATCATCAAAATCTTAGGTAAATCCAAACATATTCTTATAACCACTTCAACGACTATTGTTCAAAACTTTATAAGAATATCCGCCACACAATCCAAAACATTATGTCTTACATAACTCTAGAATGTAATAACTATTATTCGATTCTAAGATATATCTTGAAGATATACTCCATCAGTTTCAAGTAGCGATCCCACCATCACCATCCTTGACTAGCATCACATTTTTATTTCTTCTCAACTTGTGAGATTTCCGTAGTCCCTGCATCTGTTGCAAATTAGAGCAATCGATCAGTATCAAATACTTGTGACATACATAAACAAGTAAAACAACATTAACTTTTTATAACATTTACACCTTTACCAGAAGAATTTTTCTTCTTATCCGCCAAGTATTTTTTGCAGTTATGCTTCTAGTGACCCTTCTTTTTGCAGTAGAAACATTAATTCTCCTTACTGGCTCCTCCGTTGTTCTTCTTCTGAGAGACGGTCTTACCGGCACCAGTAGATTTCTTCTTGGACTTGCCCTTCTTCTTGAAACTGGTAGTCTTGTTGACCATCAGCACTTCTTTGTTCTTCTCCAGCCCAGCTTCCACAATTCTGAGCATAGCAAACAACTCATTTGCACTTTTATCCATCCCATTCATGTTGTAATTCATGATAAAACCATTGTAAGATGGGGGAGTGAAGCAAGCACAATATATGCACCGAGTGTTGGCGGAATTCCAAATTCCAATGAAGCAAGTCTATCAACATAGCCATCAAGCTTCACTATATGCTCACTCATTGAGGAACCCTATTTCACCTTGCACCCAATCAGGGCCTTGGTTAATTCAAACCATTTGGTCCTTACATGTTTCCTATACAGAACTTCTAGTGACCCAATTATAAATTGAGTGGTAGATCATTCAAAATGCTTCTGTAGTTCAGGATCCATGCAAGTTAACATGAGACACTGGACTGCCTCATAGTCACCACCACGAGCAGTATAAGCAACAACTTCTTCTGGTGGTGCATCCTTTGAGGAAGCTGTTGGGAATCGTTGCATGGAAAACAAAAAACTTCTACGCACACGTAATGATCTATCCATGGAGATGCATAGCAACGAGGGGAGAGTGTGTCTACGTACCCTCGTAGACCGTAAGCGGAAGCATTTCACAACGCGGTTGATGTAGTCGAACTTCTTCGCGCTTCAACCGATCAAGTACCGAACGCACGAGACCTCCATGTTCTGCACACATTCAGCTCGGTGATGTCCCTCGCCTTCTTGATCCAGCAAGACGTCGAGGTAGTAGATGAGTTCCGTCAGCACGACGGCGTGGTGACGGTGATGGTGAAGTGATCTCCGTAGTGCTTCGCCTAAGAACTACGAAAATATGATTGGGGGTGTAAACGGTGGAGGGGGCGCCGCACACGACTAACAATTGTCTGAGGTGTGCTAGGCGCCCCCTCCCACATATATATAGGTGGGAGGGGGAGGGGAGAGGCCAAGGGGCACCCCAAGTAGGACCGAATCCTACTTGGGCTTCTTCCGCGTGCCCCATGCCATATTGTCTGAGGGGGAAGGAAAGAGGGGGGAGAGGGAAGGAAGGGGGAATCCTATTCCACTCTTTCCTTTCCCTTTCCCCTCTTTCCTTCTCCTCTTAGGCCGGCCCATATGGGGGGCCCACCAGCACCTTGTGGCTGGTGTGTTGCCCCTCTTGGCCCATAAGGCCCATATCTTTTGCCGGGGGTGCCCGGAACCCCTTTCAGTGACCCGATAAGTACCAGGTCCCCCCCTGAAACACTTACGGTATACGAATACCATCGTCCTATATATCAATCTTTACCTCTCGACCATTTCGAGACTCCTCGTCATGTCCGTGATCTCACCCAGGACTCCGAACAACATTCAATCACCAAATCACATAACTCATATAATAGTATATCGTCATCGAACGTTAAGCGTGCGGACCCTACGGGTACGAGAACTATGTAGACATGACCGAGACACCTCTCCGGTCAATAACCAATAGCGGAACCTGGATGCCCATATTGGCTCCTACATATTCTATGAAGATCTTTATTGGTCGAACTGTTATGACAACATACGTAATTCCCTTTGTCCATTGGTATGTTACTTGCCCGAGATTCGATCATCGGTATCTTCATACCTAGTTCAATCTCATTACCGGCAAGTCTCTTTACTCGTTTCATAATACATCACCTCGTGACTAAATCCTTAGTCATTTGCTTGCAAGCTTATGATGTGCATTACCGAGAAGGCCCAGAGATACCTCTCCGATACTCAGAGTGACAAATCCTAATCTCGATATATGCCAACTCAACAAACACCTTCGGAGATACCTGTAGAGCATCTTTATAATCACCATGTTACATTGTGACATTTGATAGCACACAAGGCATTCCTCCGGTATCCGGGAGTTGCATAATCTCATAGTCGAAGGAATATGTATTTGACATGAAGAAAGCAATAGCAATAAAACTGAACGATCATTATGCTAAGGTAACGGATGGGTCTTGTCCATCACATCATTCTCCTAATTATGTGATCCCGTTATAAAATGACAACTCATGTCCATGGTTAGGAAACCTTAACCATCTTTGATTAATGAGCTAGTCTAGTAGAGGCTTACTACGGACATGGTATTTGTTTATGTATTCACACATGTATTTAAGTTTTCGATCAATACAATTCTAGCATGAACAATTAACCTTTATCATGATTTAGGAAATATAATAATAACCATTTTATTACTGCCTCTAGGGCATATTTGCATCAGTCTCCCACTTGCACTAGAGTCAATAATCTAGTTCACATCACCATGTGATTTAACACCCATAGTTCACATCGCTGTGTGACCAACACCCAAAGAGTTTACTAGAGTCAATAATGTAGTTCACATCGACATGTGATTAACACCCAAAGAGTAGCATTGGTTTATACTAACTTATCTCACGAGTTCTTGTTGAGTTTTGTGTGGATGAAGTTTTTGAGATTTAGGGAAACCGTGATATGAGAGGAATTAAGGAGACACAAAAGCTCAAGCTTGGGGATGCCCAAGGCATCCCAAGTTAATATTCCAATAAGTCTCAAACATCTAAGCTTGGGGATGCTCCGATAGGCATCCCACCTCTCTTCTTCAACAATTATCAGTTAGTATTGGTTGAGCCTAAGTTTTGCTTCTTCACATGAGTTGTGCTATGCTTGGAATGTAATTTTGTTTTGCTTTGCTTGTTGTTTTAATAAAATATTTAGATCTGAAAGTTTTAAAATAAAAGAGAGTCCTCAAACTAGCTACCCATCTACATAACTACTTGCTTGATCTTCACTTATATGTTTTTGGAGTAGCTTGTCATTTACTCTTGTGCTTCACTTATATCCTATGAGTAAATTGTTGAATGAATTGAATATCATGAAGTTGAAATTGTATAATCATATCATGCCTAGTGGTAGCTTCACATTGGGTTTAGAAAGTGAAATCTTTTGAAGCTTGACAATCACAATATTGGTCATACAAGCGATTCATGAATGATTAGTAGAAGGGAGAGAACTTTCACATGCAAATACACTATCTTGGAAATCTTTTGTGATTGTGAGCCCCCATCAAAATATTATATGTCAAAATTGTTGACGTTGGACAAGGAATACAACACAATGATTTATGTTTGTTCATATTCACATAGAAGTTATATTGTCATAGATCCTTCAACATGTGGTGCTTGCCCCTATCTTTGCTAGCCAAAAATTCCGCACCAAGTAGAGATACTACTTGTGCACCCAAAAACCCTTAAACCCAAATCTTGTTTTGAGAGTCCACCATACCTACCTACGGATTGAGCAAGATCCTTCAAGTAAGTTGTCATTGATGCAATAAGGCAATAAAAATCGCTTCTAAAAGTGTTAGATCATTTAATGTAAGAGAAAATTGAGCGTTGTATGAACTTGTGATGGCGAAGAATAAAAGCGACAGACTGCATAATAAAGGTTGCTATCACAAGGGGCAATATAACGTGACATTCTTTTGCACTAAGGGGTTGAGCATACAAACGCATGGCAACCTCTGCTTCCCTCTGCGAAGGGCCTATCTTTTACTTTTCAGCATTTACTTTTATGCAAAGAGTCAAAGGTTTTCTCTCTATTCCTTTTTATTTTTCTCTTTTGGCAAGCATCATGTGGTGAGGAAAGATCTAGGCACATATATCCAGTTGGATATGGGTAGCATGAGTTATTATTGTTGACATCACCCTTGAGTTGAATACGTTGGGAGGCGAAATTATAAGCCCCTATCTTTCTATGTGTCCGGTTGAAACGTTTTGCTCATGTGTATGCGGTGAGTGCTACCAATCACAGAAGACTATATGATGGTTGAGTATGTGGAGCTCTCATTTATACTCTGTTGAATAAGTTGATTTGCAATTGTTTGGTGACTAAGAGTATAGGTCGTTGAGTTTCAAGAGAATTCATTGTTTGAACCTTAACATGTGAATTGGTTGCTACTTGGTCTAGAGAAGTTTTATCAGAAAAAATTGATGTTATGATGCTAGGAAAAGTGATTGAAATTGTCATTGATCAAACTTGTGCACTTTGCTAGCATTCACACTTCATAAATTATTTCTTTTATCATTTACCTACACGAGGAAGAGTAGGAATTAAGCTTGGGGATGCTGATACGTCTCCAACGTATCTATAATTTATGAAGTATTCATGCCATGTTTACAATAATTTTATATGGTTTTGGTATGATTTGCATGGAACTAACCTGGACTTGCGCTGTTTTCAGCAGAACTACCATGGTGTTGTTTTTTGTGCAGAAATGAAAGTCTCCAAACACCACGAAACTTTTTGTGGATTTTTTTCTGGACCAGGAGACTACCAATGGGCCAGAGCAGCACTTGGGGTGCCCCGAGGGGGGCACAACCCACCAGGGCATGTCTGGGTCCCCATGCGCGCCCCGGTGGGTTGTGCCCACCTCGGTGGCCTCCCGTACCCCCTCTTCACCCTATTGTTGGGGAACGTAGCACAAATTCAAAATTTTCTATGCAACACCAAGATCAATCTATGGAGATTCTAGCAACGAGAGAGAGAGGGGGTGCATCTTCATACCTTTGAAGATCGCTAAGCGGAAGCGTTACAAGAACGCGGTCGATGGAGTCATACTCTCGGCGATCCAAATCGCGGAAGATCCGATCTAGCGCCGAACGGGCGGCGCCTCCGCGTTCAACACACGTACAGCCCGGGGATGTCTCCTCCTTCTTGATCTAGCAAGGGGAGAGGAGAAGTTGAGGGAGAACTCCGACATCACGACGGCATGGTGGTGGTGGAGCTCGTGGTATTCCTGCAGAGCTTCATCAATCACTACGGAGGAGGAGGAAGAGTTGGAGGAGGGAGGGGCTGTGCCAAAGGCAAGGGTGTTGCAGCCCTCCCACCCCCCCTCTATTTATAGGGTGAAGGGGAGAGGGGGCCGGCCCGCGGCGGCCAAGAGGGGGAAACTTGCCCCCCAAGCAAGGTGGGAGGTGCCCCCCTCCCCTAGGGTTTCCAACCCTATGCGCCTTGGGCCCTTGGGGAGGGGCGTACCAGCCCACTAGGAGCTGGTTCCCTGCCATATTCAGCCCATCAAGTCCCCCGGAGCAGGTGGCCCCACCCGGTGGACCTCCGGACACCTTTCGATGGTCCCGGTACAATACCGATAACCCCCGAAACCATTCCGATGACTGAAAATGGACTTCCCATATATAAATCTTCACCTCCGGACCATTCCAGAACTCCTCGTGACGTACGGGACCTCATCCGGGACTTTGAACAACCTTCGGCAACCACATACTATTCCCATTACAACTCTAGCGTCACTGAACCTTAAGTGTGTAGATCCTACGGGTTCGGGAATCATGCAGACATGACCGAGACAGCTCTCTGGCCAATAACCAACAGCTGGATCTGGATACCCATGTTGGCTCCCACATGTTCCACGATGATCTCATCGGATGAACCACGATGTCAAGGATTCAATCAATCCCGTATACAATTCCCTTTGTCAATCGGTACGTTACTTGCCCGAGATTCGATCGTCGGTATCCCAATACCTCGTTCAATCTCGTTACCGGCAAGTCACTTTACTCGTTCCATAATGCATGATCCCGTGACCAACTACTTAGTCACATTGAGCTCATTATGATGACGCATTACCGAGTGGGCCCAGAGATACCTCTCCGTCATACGGAGTGACAAATCCCAATCTCAATTCGTGCCAACCCAACAAACACTTTCGGAGATACCTGTAGTGCACATTTATAGTCATCTAGTTACGTTGTGACGTTTGGTACACCCAAAGCACTCCTACGGTATCAGGGATTTACACAATCTCATGGTCTAAGGAAATGATACTTGACATTAGAAAAGCTTTAGCAAACGAACTACACGATCTTGTGCTATGCTTAGGATTGGGTCTTGTCCATCACATCATTATCCTAATGATGTGATCCTGTTATCAATGACATCCAATGTCCATGGTCAGGAAACCATGACCATCTGTTGATCAACGAGCTAGTCAACTAGAGGATCACTAGGGACATGTTGTGGTCTATGTACTCACACATGTATTGTGGTTTCCGGTCAATACAATTATAGCATGAACAATAGACAATTATCATGAACAAGGAAATACAATAATACCATTTTATTATTGCCTCTAGGTCATATTTCCAACAGTCTCTCACTTGCACTAGAGTCATAATCTAGTTCACATCACTAAGTGATTGTAATGAATCTAACACCCATGGGGTTTGATCAGATCTCGCTTGTGAGAGAGGTTATTAGTCAACAGGTCTAAACCTTTCAGATCCGTGTGTGCTTTACAAATCTCTATGTCATCTTGTAGATGTAGCTACCACGCTCTATTTGGAGCTATTCCAAATAACTGCTCTACTATACGAATCCAGTTTACTACTCAGAGTCATCCGGATTAGTGTCAAAGTTTGCATCGACGTAACCCTTTACGACGAACTCTTTTACCACCTCCATAATCAAGAAAATTCCTTAGTCCAATAGTTACTAAGGATAGGTTTGACCACTGTTCTGTGATCCATTCCTGGATCACTCTTGTACCCCTTGACTAACTCATGGCAAGGCACATTTCAGGTGCGGTACACAACATACTGTAGAGCCTATGTCTAAAGCATAGTGGACGACCTTCGTCCTTTCTCTCTATTCTACCGTGGTCAGGTTTTGAGTCTTACTCAATACTCACACCTTATAACACAGCCAAGAACTCCTTCTTTGCCGATCTATTTTGAACTCCTTCAAAATCTTGTCACGGTATGTGTTCGTTTGAAAGTGCTATTAAGCGTTTTTTATCTATCCTTATAGATCTTGATGCTCAACGTTCAAGTAGCTTAATCCAGGGTTTCCATTGAAAAAACTTTTCAAATAACCCTTTATGCTTTCCAGAAATTCTACATCATTTCCGATCAACAATATGTCAACAACATATACTTATCAGAAATGCTATAGTCCTCCCACTCACTTCTTTGGAAATACAAGTTTCTCATAAACTTTGTATGAACCCAAAAACTTTGATCATCTCATGAAAGTGTATATTCCAACTCCGAGATGCTCACTCTAGTCCTTATAAGAATTGGTGGAGTTTTGCATACTTGTTAGCATCTTTTAGGATTGACAAAACCTTCTGGTTGTATCACATACAACCTTTCCTCAAGCAACTCTTCGAGGAAACAATGTTTTGACATCCTATCTGCAAGATTTCATAAATAATGCAGTAACTGCTAATATAATTCCAACAGACTCTTAGCATCGCTGCGAGTGAGAAAGTCTCATCGTAGTCAACTCCTTGAACTTGTCAGAAAACATCTTAACAACAAGTCGAGCTTTCTTAATGGTGATACTTACCATCATTTTCCGTCTTCCTTTTAAATTCCATCTGTACTCAACAGCCTTACGACCATAAGGTAGTTCTTCCAAAGTCTATACTTTGTTTTCATACATGGACCCTCTCTCGGATTTTATGGCCTCGAGCCATTCGTCGGAATCCGGGCCCACCATCGCTTCTCCATAGCTTGTAGGTTCATTGTTGTCTAGCAACATGACCTCCAAGACAGGATTACCGTACCACTCTGAAGCACTACGCGTCCTTGTCATCCTACGAGGTTTGGTAGTGACTTGATCTGAAGTTTCATGATCACTATCATCAGCTTCCACTTCAATTGGTGTAGGTGCCACAGGAACAACTTCATGTGCCCTTCTACACACTGGTTGAAGTAATGGTTCAATAACCTCATCAAGTCTCCACCATCATCCCACTCAATTCTTTCAAGAGAAACTTTTCCTCGAGAAAGGACCCGATTCTAGAAACAATCCCTTTTGCTTCCGGATCTGACATAGGAGTTATACCCAACTATTTTGGGGTGACCTATGAAGATGCATTTATCCGTTTTGGGTTCGAGCTTACTAGGATGAAACTTTTTCACATAAGCGTCGCAGCCCCAAAATTTCAAGAAATGACAGCTTAGGTTTCTCTAAACCATGGTTCATATGTTGTCATCTCAACAGAACTATGTGGTGCCCTACTAAAGTGAATGCGGTTGTCTCTAATGCCTAATCCATAAACTATAGTGGTAATTCGATAAGAGACATCATGGTATGCCCCATATCCAATAGGGTGCATCTATGATATTCAGACACACCATCACACTATGGTGTTCCAGGCGGTATTAGTTGTGAAACCATTTCCACAATGTCTTAATTGTGTACCAAACACGTAACTCAGATATTCATCTCTATGATCATATCATAGACATTTTATCCTCTTGTCACGACGATCTTCAACTTCACTCCGAAATTACTTGAACCTTTCAATAATTCTGACTTGTGTTTCATCAAGTAAATATACTCAGCATCTACTCAAATCATCTGTGAAGTAAGAACATAACGATATCCACTGCGTGCCTCGGCACTCATTGGACATCACACATCAGAATGTATTACTTCCAACAAGTTTCTCTCTTGTTCCATCTTACTGAAAACGAGGCTTTTCAGTCATCTTGCCCATGTGGTATGATTTGCATGTCTCAAGTGATTTAGAATCAAGTGAGTCCAAACAATCCATCTGTATGGAGTTTCTTCATGCGCACATACCAATAGACATGGTTCGCATGTCTCAAACTTTTCAAAAACGAGTGAGTCCAAAGATCCATCAACATGGAGCTTCTTCATGCGTTTTATACCAGTATGACTTACATGGCAGTGCCACAAGTAGGTGGTACTATCATTACTATCTTATATCTTTTGGCATGAACATGTGTATCACTACGATCGAGATTCAATAAACCATTCATTTTAGGTGCAAGACCATTGAAGGTATTATTCAAATAAACAGAGTAACCATTATTCTCCTTAAATGAATAACCATATTGTGATAGACATAATCCAATCATGTCTATGCTCAATGCAAACACCAAATAACAATTATTTAGGTGTAACACCGATCCCGATGGTAGAGGGAGCGTGCGATGTTTGATCACATCAACCTTGGAAATACTTCCAACACATATCGTCACCTCGCCTTTAGCTAGTCTCTGTTTATTCCGTAACCTTTTATTTCGAGTTACTAACACTTAGCAACTGAACCGGTATCTATTACCATGGTGCTACTAGGAGTACTAGTGGAGTACACATCAATATAATGTATATCCAATATACTTCTGTCGACCTTGCCAGCCTTCTCATCTACCAAGTATCTAGGGTAGTTCTGCTTCAGTGACTGTTCCCCTCATTGCAGAAGCACTTAGTCTCAGGTTTGGGTTCAACCTTGGGTTTCTTCACTAGAGCAGCAACTGATTTGCCATTTCATGAAGTATCCCTTCTTTCCCTTGCCCTTCTTGAAACTAGTGGTTTCACTAACCATCAACAATTGATGCTCCTTTTTGATTTCTACTTTCGCAGTGTCAAACATTGTGAATATTTCAAGGATCATCATATATATCCCTGATATGTTATAGTTCATCACGAAGCTCTAGTAGCTTGGTGGCAATGACTTTGGAGAAACATCACTATCTCATCTAGATGATTAACTCCCACTCGATTCAAGTGATTGTTGTACCCAGACAATCTAAGTACAAGCTCAACGATTGAGCTTTTCTCCCTTAGTTTGTAGGCTAAGAAACTCGTCAGAGGTCTTATACCTCTTGACGTGGGCACGAGCCTGAAATCCCAATATCAGCCCTTGGAACATCTCGTATGTTCCGCGATGTCTCAAAATTGTCTTCGGCGCCCCAATTCTAAACCATTTAACATTACTGAACTATCATGTAGTCATCAAAACGTGTATGTCAAATGTTCGCAACATCCACAGACAACGTTTGAGGTTCAGCACACTGAGCGGTGCATTAAGGACATAAGTCTTTTGTGCAGTAATGAGGACAATCCTCAGTTTACAGACCCAGTCCGCATAATTGCAACTATTAACTTTCAACTAAATTTTCTCTAGGAACATATCTAAAACAGTAGAACTAAAACGCGAGCTAAGACATAATTTGCAAAGACCTTTTGACTATGTTCAGGATAATTAAGTTCATCTAATGAACTCCCACTTAGATAGACATCCCTCTAGTCATGTAAGTGATACATGATCCGAGTCAACTAGGCCGTGTCCGATCATCACGTGAGACGGACTAGTCATCATCGGTGAACATCTTCATGTTGATCGTATCTACTATACGACTCATGTTCGACCTTTCGGTCTCTTGTGTTCCGAGGCCATGTCTGTACATGCTAGGCTCGTCAAGTCAACCTAAGTGTTTTGCATGTGTAAATATGGCTTACATCCATTGTATGTGAACGTTAGAATCTATCACACCCGATCATCATGTGGTGCTTCGAAACAACGAACTTTCACAATGGTGCACAGTTAGGGGGAACATTTTCTTGAAATTTTAGGAGGGATCATCTTATTTATGCTATCGTCGTTCTAAGCAAATAAGATGTAAACATGACAAACATCACATGCAAATCATAAAGTGACATGATATGGCCAATATCATCTTGCGCCTTTGATCTCCATCTTTGAGGCGCGGCATGATCACCTTCGTCATCGGCATGACACCATGATCTCCATCATCATTTCTTCATGAAGTTGTCTCGCCAACTATTACTTATACTACTATGGCTAACGGTTAGCAATAAAGTAAAGTAATTACATGGCGTTTTCAATGACACGCAGGTCATACAGTAAATTAAGACAACTCATATGGCTCCTGTCGGTTGTCATACTCATCGACATGCAAGTCGTGATTCCTATTACAAGAACATGATCAATCTCATACATCACATTCTTTTGGCCATATCACATCACATAGCATACCCTGCAAAAACAAGTTAGACGTCCTCTAATTGTTGTTGCATGTTTTACGTGGCTGCCATGGGTTTCTAGAAAGAACGTTTCTTACCTACGCAAAAGCCACAACGATGATATGTCAATTGCTATTTACCCTTCATAAGGACCCTTTTCATCGAATCTGATCCGACTAAAGTGGGAGAGACTGGCACCCGCTAGCCACCTTATGAAACAAGTGCATGTCAGTCGGTGGAACCTATCTCACGTAAGTGTACGTGTAAGGTCGGTCCAGGCTGCTTCATCCCACAATACCGTCGAAACAAGATAGACTAGTAACGGTAAGCATATTGAACAAAATCAACGCCCACAACAACTTGTGTTCTACTCGTGCATAGAATCTATGCATAGACCTAACTCATAATGCCACTATTGGGGAACATAGCACAAATTCAAAATTTTCTACACAACACCAATATCAAAATATGGAGATTCTAGCAACGATAGAGAGAGGGAGTGCATCTTCATACCTTTGAAGATCGCTAAGCGGAAGCGTTACAAGAACACGGTCGATGGAGTCGTACTCGCGGCAATCCAAATCGCGGAAGATCCGATCTAGCGCCGAACGGACGGAGCCTCCGCGTTCAACACAAGTACAGCCCGGGGACATCTCCTCCTTCTTGATCCAGCAAGGGGAGAGGAGAAGTTGAGGGAGAACTCCGACAGCACGACGGCATGGTGGTGGTGGAGCTCGTTGTATTCCTGCATGGCTTCGCTAAGCACTACGGAGGAGGAGGAAGAGTTGGAGGAGGGAGGGGCTGCGCCAAAGGCAAGGATGTTGCAGACCTCCCACCCCCCTCTATTTATAGGGTGAAGGGGAGAGGGGGCCGGCCCCTGGCGGCAGCCAGGAGGGGGAAACTTGCCCCCCAAGCAAGGTGGAGGCGCCCCCTCCCCTAGGGTTTCCAACCCTAGGCGCCTTGGGCCCTTGGGAAGGGGCGCACCAGCCCACTAGGGGCTGGTTCCATCCCATATTCAGCCCATCAAGTCCCCTGGGGCAGGTGGCCCCACCCGGTGGACCTCCGGACATCTTTCGATGGTCCCGGTAGAATACTGATAACCCTCGAAACCATTCCGGTGACTGAAACTAGACTTCCCATGTATAAATCTTCACCTCCGGACCATTCCGGAACTCCTCGTGACGTCCGGGATCTCATTCGGGAATCCGAACAACCTTCGTTAACCACATACTATTCCCATTACAACTCTAGCGTCACCGAACCTTAAGTGTGTAGACCCTACGGGTTCGGGAATCATGCAGACATGACCGAGACAGCTCTTTGGCCAATAACCAACATCGGGATCTGGATACCCATGTTGGCTCCCACATGTTCCACGATGATCTCATCGGATGAACCACGATGTCAAGGATTCAATCAATCCCGTATACAATTCCCTTTGTCAATCGGTACGTTACTTGCCCGAGATTCGATCGTCGGTATCCCAATACCTCGTTCAATCTCGTTACCGGCAAGTCACTTTACTCATTCCGTAATGAATGATCCCGTGAACAACTAGTTAGTCACATTGAGCTCATTATGATGATGCATTACCGAGTGGGCCCAGAGATACCTCTCCGTCATACGGAGTGACAAATCCCAATCTCGATTCGTGCCAACCCAACAAACACTTTCGGAAAAAACCTGTAGTGCACCTTTATAGTCACCCAGTTACATTGTGACTTTTGGTACACCCAAAGCACTCCTACGGTATCAAGGAGTTACACAATCTCACGGTCTAAGGAAATGATACTTGACATTAGAAAAGCTTTAGCAAATGAACTACACGATCTTGTGCTATGCTTAGGATTGGGTCTTGTCCATCACATCATTCTCCTAATGATGTGATCCCGTTATCAATGGCATCCAATGTCCATGGTCAGGAAACCATGACCATCTATTGATCAATGAGCTAGTCAACTAGAGGCTCACTAGGGACATGTTGTGGTCTATGTACTCACACATGTATTGTGGTTTCCAGTCAATACAATTATAGCATGAACAATAGACAATTATCATGAACAAGGAAATACAATAATAACCATTTTATTATTGCCTCTAGGGCATATTTCCAACACCTATAAATTCTCAGATATTCCAAAAACTCTCAGGAAGACCCTAGATCGGATGTTCCGCCGCCGCAAGCCTCTGTAGCCACCAAAAACCAATCAGGAGCCTGTTTCGGCACCCTGCTGGAGGGGGAGATCATCACTGGTGGCCATCTTCATCATCCCGGCAGCCACCACGATGAGGAGGGAGTAGTCCACCCTCGGGGCTGAGGGTTTGTACTAGTAGCTATTTGTTTAATCTCTCTCTCTCGTGCGTGATCTTGAGATGTGATGATCTTGATGTATCATGGGCTTTCTTAACATAGATGGATCATATGGTGTTTCTCCCCTCTCTACTCCTGTTGTGATGAATTGAGTCTTTATCCTTTGAAGTTTTGTCTTGTCGGATTGAATGTTCAGATCTGAGAACACATGATATATGTCTTGCATGTGAATACTTGGGGTGACAATGGGGTATTATTCTGATTCACTTGATATATTGTCGTGGTATTCTCATGGGGGGCTTGCGAGGTGACAGATGCCACAAGGGCTTAGTGTGAGGGTAAGACTGCTGCTGATAGGCCCGGGAGCAGATATGTGAGTAGCACACGGTGGTTTACCCAGCTTCGGAGCTCTCCGGAGAGATAATACTCCTATCGCTGCATGTCTGAGTGTAACTGATATATCTAGTACAGTGTTGCTCCTAGAGCTGTATCTAGATGAGTGCTATATGCTACTAGCCTCATGTATGTATATGTGTCCAGGATGAGCAAGCATGCCCTAGTGGCCGAATGAGTGTGTGCTCATACGTGTGTGTGTGTGTGTATGTGAGGTTGGATGGTGGATGGATGGATGGTTGTTATATATAGGCATGGCTACCTTAGCATGTAAGCTATGTGGTGGCATGGGAGCAAGGGGGTATGGTGGGGTGTCATGCTTGTCCCCTAGGTCACTTCATAAATAGTGCCAGGGGACAAGTGACACCATACATGATGGCATCAAGGTACAGCCGTCTCGTCCGCGGTATGGCCGCCACGTCGAGGTCTTGTTGGTGTCGGGTCGGGCTGAAGTCGGCAGCCGGCTAGGCAGAGCAGTCGGACGGGGAGCCGGCAGGAGCGGCCGGGTAGTCGGACTGAGGGGCTTTGCTAGCCCCGATGTCTTGAATAATTGTTTTTCCGTCTTCGGGGTACCCGTGGCCAATTACTCCGACAGTAGCCCCCAAGCCTCCGGGCAACTTGGCAAAGTTGGGCGGAGGTTTTTTGGCGGGTGTTCATGGAAATGATCATGCAAAAGACAAAGTTAGTCCATGCAGATATATCAAATGATTGCTTTTAGCATTGCAAGTTTTATGCGGAGGGTGTCGACTCGGTTTCGTCCGATCCACCTTCAATGTTTTTCGTGTTCCCTCCGCTTTTTGGCTTGTGCTCTCGCTAGCTAGACAGCCGCTCTGCGGTCTGTGGCTGAGAGTGGGCCGCGAAGTGGAGTGTATAGTACTCAGAGTCTGGGAGCAGATTCAACCGAGTAAGTACTTGTAAAGGAAACGGTCGGGTCGCCCGAAAACGTTTCTCTTCTCAGACGTTTTTCACGTGGGTGGCCTCCAGCGTTCACTCTTGCTAGCCGGATAGCCGCTCTGCGGTCTGTGACTAAGAGTGGGCCTTTGGTACCACACACGCTACTAAGCCATCTGCGGGAACTAACATCTCAGGCCAAGCGGCCAGCCCCCGGGCCAACTCTGGCTAGCACCGGGGCGAACAGTGATGCAACTATAACAAAATGCGCATCGCTCGAGGTTATCCATGCTTGCGTGGTGCAAAAATATGCGGGCGAGAAGCTCACATTGATTTTCGTGTAGCTGAGGCGGAGTTTGTCGTAGACAGTCGGCGCGGCTTGGTGCTCGCAGAGTGCACCGACGCACCCACTAGGTATAGCCTTCGAGCCCTCGGGTGCTCGAAGAGGGCTCCTGGCCGGTCAGGCTCGACCGTCCAGGCGGCGAGGCGGCTGGCAGTGCCTTGTTTTTCTTCTTTTTCTTTTCTGCCGGCTGCTGGCAGCCGAACGAAACTCTTCTCTTGTCTCTTGCTTTTGTTTCTTACAATCTTCCGTGGGGGTGCGTCAGCGCACCCACTGGGTGTAGCCCCCGAGATTCGGGCCGACTGTTGAGCAGTCGGGCCGGATCTCCCGGCAACTACTTTGTTTTCTTTCTCGTGGGGGCGCGTCAGTGCACCCGCTGGGTGTAGCCCCCGAGATCTGGGCCGACTGCTGAGCAGTCGGGCCGGATCTCCCGGCAACTACTTTGTCTTCTTCCTCATGGGGGCGTGTCAGCGCACACGCCGGGTGTAGCCCCCGAGATCCGGGCCGACTGCTGAGCAGTCGGGCCGGATCTCCCGGCAACCACTTTGTCTTCTTTCTCCTTCTCTTTGTCCAGCTGTGGGCAGCCGGACGCATATTTCTTTTCACTCTCTTTTTTTTCAGCAGTCGGCTATGGGCAGTCGGCCCACTTTTTCCAGCCGGCTACTAGGCAGTCGACGCTCTTCGTTGCCCCAGTCGTCCCTTTCTTTTCTCTTCTCTTTGTCTTTTTCTATCAAAGCCGGATGAGCAACCGGCCTTTCTCCTGCAGGAGCAGCCGGCCACAGCGGGACGCGGCGGGAGCCGGCGGCCAGGACACGGCAAAAACTGGTGTTGCGCGGGTACCCGATCGTAGACTTTCGTTTTTCTCTTCTCTGGTAGTCGGCGACAGAGGGTGTGGGCGCAGCCGGCCACGGCACTCGAGCCGGCTGAGCATCCGGTCGGATGCGGGGAGGAGCGATTCGGCGGGGCCACAAGCCGGCGTGGAGCGGAGGAGGCCTGCGGCCGAGCTGGCGGGGTCGGCGAGCGGCGAGCCAGCCCGGCGCATGCGCGGGAGGCGGAGCCGGACGGATGTAGTGGAACTGGCGGACGAGGGCCAGCCGGGTCGGAGCTAGAGTCGGTGCGGGCGGCAGGAGGCCGGCCGGAGCCAGCAGCCGGCCCGGGCGGGGAGCCGGCCATGGGCGCGGTCCGGGTGGTAGCGCCGTCGGCCTGGCCGGAGTGGCGAAGGCAGCGACAGGGCGCACGGAGCTGGCTGGAGGGCGAGGCGGACACGATGTCACAGCGGGGTGGGGGACACAGCCGGCGCAAGGTGCAGCCGGCGTGTGAGGTTGTCGTACCCGGCGTGGGAGGGGGCACGCATGTGGTGGTGCGGGAGGCAGAGGGAGGCTGCTCGGCATCGCAGGCGCGGGTGGAGCCAGGTGCGGAGCGGAGGCGACACTGGGGAGCCGGACGCGGCTGGGCGCGGGTAGACGACCCGGAGCCGGCTCGGCGGCGCGGGAAAGCGGGGCGGCAAGCCGGCGGTCGAGCGGGCCCAGGCAGGAGCCGGCCTGGGCCAGCGGGAGGCGGCCAGGCGGCCAGGCGGCCAGGCGGCGACCCGGCCAGGCGGCAAAGGTGGGTGAGGAGGCGGCCGACGGGGCGCGGTCGTGCCGCAAAGGAGAGCTGCAGGCGACATGGCGAGGATCTCAAGCTCGCAGAAACGGACGTAGCAGAGCGCCACTTCGGCCCAGCAGCGCACGTACGAGCACAGCTGGCAGATGCACGCCGCAGGCGCTGCGTGGTGCAGGCCCAGGCCGGGCGAATCGGGCGCGAGCCGCAATGACAGGCGCAGCGCAGGCGAGGATGCGGAGGCCGGGGCCCCAACTCAGGGTCGCACGGGATTGTGGGCGGAATAGAGCATGAGGGAGGAACCACAGGCACACCGCGAGGCAGAACGCGAGGCGACTGGTGCGCGAGCAGGCCGGGGTGGAGCAGAGCAAAGGCCGGGCTGCTACGAGTGGTGGTTGCATGGCAAGCGTGTGTGTACGCCGGCGGCATAGAAGCACGATAGTACATACGTACGTAGTGCTAGGCTAGCCAGCTGAAGAATCCATCAAGCTGTCAAGTTGTGTGCTTGCGTGCTAGCTAGCATACGGAGGAGCAGCCGCGCGCTTTGGTCGGAGCTAGACAAAGCCTGGAGGGGAGCGGATGCGAGCGGCGCGTGGATGGCCACGGCCGACCGAAATGAAGCCCCACGCGCGGCGCGCGCGCGGATGGACGGTAGGTGTTGCGGTGGTGGCGAAGAGGCCGACGGCGAGGACGCGCCACCCCTCGCAGCCGCTCCGGGGGCGTGTCGATGTTGGACCCCCCGAGCGCTACTGGAGAGACGACGACGACGCCGCGGTGAATACGAAAATGGTGAGGCCGATGGCGAGGACGCGCCGCCCCTCGCGGCCACTCCGGGGGCGCGTCGATGTCGGGCCCTCGAGCGCTACCGTAGAAACGACGGCGATGCCGCGATGATGACGAAAGTGGTCCCGCCCGGACTGCGAAATCAGCAGCAGCGTGGTAGCATAGTAGTAGTACCACACCATGTGGGCGCCAACTGTCGTGGTATTTTCATGGGGGGCTTGCAAGGCGACAGATGCCACAAGGGCTTAGTGTGAGTGTAAGACTGCTGCTGATAGGCCCGGGAGCGGGTATGCGAGTAGCACGTGGTGATTTACCCAGCTTCGGAGCTCTCCGGAGAGATAATACTCCTACTGCTGCATGTCTGAGTGTAACTGATATATCTAGTACAGAGTTGCTCCTAGAGCTGTATCCAGATGAGTGATATATGCTACTAGCCTCATGTATGTATCTGTGGCCAGGATGAGCAAGCATGCCCTAGTGGCCGAATGAGTGTTTGCTCATACGTGTGTGTGTATGTGAGGTTGGATGGTGGATGGATGGATGTTTGCTATATATAGGCATGGCTAGCTTAGCATGTAATCTATGTGGTGGCATGGGAGCAAGGGGTATGGTGGGGTGGCATGCTTGTCCCCTGGGTCACTTCATAAATAGTTCCAGGGGACAAGTGACACTATACATGATGGCATCGAGGTACAGCCATCTCGTCCGCGGTATGGCCGCCATGTCGGGGTCTTGTCGGTGTCGGGTCGGGCTGCAGTCGGCAGCCGGCTGGGCAGAGCAGCAGTCGGACGGGGAGCCGGCAGGAGCGGCCGGGCAGTCGGACTGAGGAGCTTTGCTAGCCCCGATGTCTTGAATAATTGTCTTGCCGTCTTTGGGGTACCTGTGCCCAATTACTCCGACATATATTTTATGGCACTCAACTTGCGGATTCCTGAGGTGACTTTGGGGTAATCTATGCATAGGGGTTGATGCACATTTTTATTATCTTTTCTCCGATAGAAACTTTGGGGTCTCCTTGTAGTTCTTTATGTGGATTGATTATTATGAATCTGAAATTGTTTGATACATATCGTATAATTAACTCACGGGTACTCGGGTGACATTGGGGTATCTAGGTGACATTAGAGTTGGTTGATATGTATCATATGGTGTTATTTTAGTACGAACTCTTGATTAGATCGATCGGAAAGAATAGCTTGCTGTTATTTTAGTATGAACTCTAGGATAGGTTGATCGAAAAGAATAGATTTGAGGTGGTTTCGTACCCTACAAACAATTTCTATCTTTTGTTCTCCACTAATAGGAACTCGGAAGTGATTCTTTATTGCACTTTGAGGGATAATCATATGATCCAACTATGTTAGCGTTGTTGAGAGATTGCACTAGTGAAAGTATGCACCCTAGGCCTCATTTTCAAGCATTGCAATATCGTTTCGCTCCGTTTTATCAATTGCTACCTTGCTGTTTTTATTGTTCCTATTACAAAAATCAATATCTACTCTCCATACTACACTTTTATCATCATATCTTCGCCGAAATAGTGCACCTATACAATTTTCCATTGTATTGGTGTGTTGGGGACACAAGAGACTTTTTATTATTTGGTTGCAGGGTTGTTTGAGAGAGATCATCTTCATCCTACACCTCTCACAGATTGATAAACCTTAGGTCATCCACTTGAGGGAAAATTGCTACTGTCCTACAGAACTCTGCGCTTGGAGGCCCAACACGTGTCTACAATAATAAAGTTGTGTATTAGACATCCGGCACGGTCCTCACCGATGGTCATGGTCCAATGCACCGGCGAGGATGGCGCGGAGGAGGGGGTTGGTGCCAGATCATCGACTACCACATTCTGCATTGGGATGTCGTCATCCTCCGGCTGCCTGCCGGCCAGCCAGTCGGAAGCAATGGCTGCCATCTCCTTCTGGTCCGTCGTCCGCCTGTCTCGAAGAGTGCTCGAGCGCGAGGAAGCCATGGTGGGCAGTAGTGCTGTGGACAGGAGAAAGGGAATGGAGGCGGATGACTGCAGCTATGGCTGGCGCAGCGGTTTATATAGCAATGGTGGGCGACAAAGGGACAGACGGGTGGCGCCGGAGTAGCCGCCTCGGCAACCGCATATCATTAATGTGGGCGGCATACGGACGGATGGACGACACTTGTGTCGTTTGAATGAGGAGCTATTTCTTGCATCGGGAAGCGGCGCTGGCAGCGCTAATCGTTTTGGGCGGAAAGCGCGCGCGGGTGAGGAAGGCACTCTGGGTGGGCCAAGGGCGGCCAGACTCGTGCTTGACAGCGGTCCGATCCAGCAATCGGACATGCTGGATCGCGAGCGAGCTTGCCGAGCTGAGCGACGACAATCAGACGATGAACGTGGCTTCCGACTAGGAGCCGACGCCACCGCCCAAGCCGGTTCATGTCGTGCTCACCATAGACCAGGTGCGGCCTGATACGTCTCCAACGTATCTATAATTTTTTATTGTTCCATGCTATTATATTACCTGTTTTGGATGTTAAAGGGCTTTACTATACACTTTTATATTATTTTTGGGACTAACCTATTAACCGGAGGCCCAGCCCAAATTGCTGTTTTTTGCCTATTTCAGTGTTTCGCAGAAAAGGAATATAAAACGGAGTCCAAACGGAATGAACCTTCGGGAGAGTTAATTTTTGGAACAAACGCAATCCAGGAGACTTGGAGTGGACGTCAAGATGTAAACGAGGCGGCCACGAGGCAGGAGGGCGTGCCCCCCACCCTCGTGGTCCCCTCATGGCTCCCGTGATCGACTTCCTTCACCTATATATACTTGCATACCCTGAAAACATCCAGGAGCACCACGGAACCCTATTTCCACCGCCGCAACCTTCTGTACCCGTGAGATCCCATCTTGGAGCCTTTTCCGACGCTCTGTCGGAGGGGGAATCAATCATGGAGGGCTTCTACATCAACACCATAGCCTCTCCGATGAGTTGTGAGTAGTTTACCACAGACCTTTGGGTCCATAGTTATTAGCTAGATGGCTTCTTCTCTCTCTTTGAATCTCAATACAATGTTCTCCTCGATCTACTTGGAGATCGATTCGATGTAACTCTTTTTGTGATGTGTTTGTCGAGATCCGATGAATTGTGGGTTTATGATCAAGTTAATCTATGAGAAATATTTGAATCTCCTCTGTATTATTTTATGTATGATTGGTTATCTTTGAAAGTCTCTTCGAATTATCAGTTTGGTTTGGCCTACTAGATTGATCTTTCTTGCAATGGGAGAAGTGCTTAGCTTTGGGTTCAATCTTGTGGTGTCCTTTCCCAGTGACAGCAGGGGCAGCAAGTCACGTATTGTATTGTTGCCATCGAGGATAAAAAGATGGGGTTTAATCATATTGCTTGAGTTTATCCCTCTACATCATGTCATCTTACCTAATGCGTTACTCTGTTCTTATGAACTTAATACTCTAGATGCATGCTGGATAGCGGTCGATGTGTGGAGTACTAGTAGTAGATGCAGAATCTTTTCGATCTACTTGTCGCGGACGTGATGCCTATATACATGATCATGCCTAGATATTCTCATAACTATGCACCTATCAATTGCTCGACAGTAATTTGTTCATCCACCGTAATACTTATGCTATCTTGAGAGAAGCCACTAGTGAAACATATGGCCCCCGGGTCTATTTTCCATGATATAAGTTTCTGATCTACTTTATTTTGCAATCTTTACTTTCCAATCTATATCATAAAAATACCAAAAATATTTATCTTGTTATTCTCTCTATCAGATATCACTTTTGCAAGTGGCCGTGAAGGGATTGACAACCCCTTTATCACGTTGGTTGCGAGGTTCTTATTTGTTTGTGTAGGTACGAGGGACTTGCGTGTAGCCTCCTACTGGATTGATACCTTGGTTCTCAAAAACTGAGGGAAATACTTACACTACTTTGCTGCATCACCCTTTCCTCTTCAAGGGAAAACTACGCAGTGCTCAAGAGGTAGCAAGAAGGATTTCTGGCGCCGTTGCAGGGGAGGTCTTCGCACAAGTCAATACATAACAAGTACCCATCACAAACTCTATCCCTCGCATTACATTATTTGCCATTTTCCTCTCGTTTTCCTCTCCCCCACTTCACCCTTGCCGTTTTATTCACCCTCGCTTTCCCTTTCGCCTCTCTTGCCTCTTGTGTGCTTGAATGTTAGATCGTTTATCTCGTCGTCATGGCTAGTCCTCCTATCATCGTTAGTACTCCCGATCATGAAGTTCTTAATTTTAAACAAAGGGAGGGAGAAAATCTAAAAGATGCTTGGCATAGAATTTGCAATGCTCAAAATAGATCTACTGGGAAGCAATCTACTTCTGTTCTTCTTCGCAATTTCTATGTAGGCATTACTCCTTGGAATAGATGCATTCTTGATACCATTACCGGAGGGATTTTTTGGGTAGCCATACTTTTGATTCTTATAATGCTATGTTAGATTTGTTTGGTCCACCACCTCTTCTGGTTAATGGAACTGTTTTAACTCTAGAATATGTGATGCAAAGGCTTGAAATTATTGAAAATAAAGTTTCCACTGTTGAGTTAATTGAAAATGTGGATAAAAAGATCCACAACCAAATTACCCAATATGGATCTAAGGTTGGAGTTACTCTGAATTTTTTAAAAGAGAAGGAACCTATAGTTAACGAAAGAATAGATCAAGATTCTACAAGAATCGGTAAACTTGAGGATATTATTACCAACTTAGGGTCTGCCTTTTCATCCGCGAAAAATACTCCAACTCCTCCTACCAAAACTGCCAAATTAATTTATGTTCCTAAAAATAAGGGTGAATCTTCTAGTAAGGAAAATGCGGATCTCAAATCAATAAGTGTTCATCCCAACTTTTTTGCTTTCATTAAGGAACCTTTTGCTACAAACGAATATCTATTTCTTGCCTAGGAGTTTAATAATTACTAAAAAGAAAGAAACTCCTAAGGGTTATAAGTGTTCCATTGAAGAATTGAATACCAAAGATGGCAATGCTTACATCTAGTCTCGCTTTTATGCCTAGCTAGGGGCGTTAAACGATAGTGCCTGTTGGAGGCAACCCAAATTTATTTTTGTTCTTTAATTTTTGCTCATGCTTAGTATTAAATAATTCATCTAGCCTCTGGTTAGATGTGGTTTTATGTTTTAATTAATGTTTGTGCCAAGTAGAACCTATAGAATCATCTTGGGTGATAGTTAATTTGATCTTGCTGAAAAACAGAAACTTTTGCACGCACGAGAATAATTTTAATAAATAACAGAACGTGATTTTTAGTTGATTATTTTTGCATAAGATTAATATACAAATTTCATAAGACTTCCTATTTTGGTAGGATTTTTAGTGTTCCAGAAATATTCGAAAGTTACAGATTGCTACAGATTGTTCTGTTTTTGACAGATTCTATTTTTCGCGTGTTGTTTGCTTATTTTGATGAATCTATGGCTAGTATAGGGGAGTATGAACCATTGGAAGTTGGAATACATTAGGTTTAACACCAATATAAATAAGGAATGAGTTCATTACATTACCTTGAAGTGGTGGTTTGCTTTCTTGCACTAACGGAGCTTACGAGCTTTCTGTTGAGTTTTGTGTTGTGAAGTTTTGGGTAAAGATTTGATGGATTATGGAATAAGGAGTGGCAAGAGCCTATGCTTGGGGATGCCCAAGGCACCCCAAGGTAAATTCAAGGACAACCAAAAGCCTAAGCTTGGGGATGCCCCGGAAGGCATCCCCTCTTTCGTCTTCGTCCATCGGTAACTTTAGTTGGAGCTGGATTTTTATTCACCACATGATATGTGTGTTGCTTGGAGCGTCTTGGGGCGCGCCTACAGGGGCCGGCCGGCCTCCCCACTTGCTCCTTTATATACGGGGGCAGGTGAACACCCTAGAACACACAAGTTGATCAATTTGATCTTTTAGCCGCGTGCGGTGCCCCCCTCCACAGATTTCCACCTCGGTCAAGGCATGATCTGACATAAATTGTTGTATGAGATGATCATGTTTTGTAACAAAGTTATCGGCAACTGGCAGGAGCCATATGGTTGTCGCTTTATTGTATGCAATGCAATCGCCATGTAATTGTTTTACTTTATCACTAAGCGGTAGCGATAGTCGTAGTAACAATAGTTGGCGAGATGACAACGATGCTAGATGGAGATCAAGGTGTTGCGCCGGTGACATTGGAGATCATGGCGATGCTTCGGTGATGGAGATCATGAGCATAAGATGACGATGGCCATATCATGTCACATATTTTGATTGCATGTGATGTTTATCCTTTATGCATCTTATTTTGCTTAGTACAGCGGTAGCATTATAAGATGATCCCTTACTAAATTTCAAGGTATAAGTGTTCTCCCTGAGTATACACCGTTGCTACAGTTTGTCGTGCCGAGACACCACGTGATGATCAGGTGTGATAAGCTCTACGTTCACATATAACGGGTGCAAGCTAGTTTTGCACACGCAGAATACTCGGTTTAAACTTGACGAGCCTAGCATATGCAGATATGGCCTCGAAACACTGATACCGAAAGGTCGAGCGTGAATCATATAGTAGATATGATCAACATAGTGATGTTCACCATTGAAAAGTACTCCATCTCACGTGATGATCGGACATGGTTTAGTTGATTTGGATGACATGATCACTTAAATGATTAGAGGGATGTCTATCTAAGTGGGAGTTCTTAAGTAATATGATTAATTGAACTTTAATTTATCATAAACTTAGTACCTGATAGTATTTTGCATGTCTATGTTGTTGTAGATCAATGGCCCGTGCTACCGTTCCTTTGAATTTTAATGCGTTCCTAGAGAAAGCTAAGTTGAAAGATGATGGCAGCAACTACACGGACTGGGTCCGTAACTTGAGGATTATCCTCATTGCTGCACAGAAGAATTACGTCCTGGAAGTACCGTTAGGTGTACCACCCACTCCCGCAACTGCAGACATTGTGCATGTCTGGCAGGCGCGTGTTGATGACTACTCGATAGTTCAGTGTGCCATGCTTTACGGCTTAGAATCGGGACTTCAAAGACGTTTTGAACGTCATGGAGCATATGAGATGTTCGAAGAGTTGAAGTTAATATTTCTAGAAAATGCCCGAGTTGAGATATATGAAGTCTCCAACAAGTTCTATAGCTGCAAAATGGAGGAGAATAGTTCTGTCAGTGAACATATACTCAGAATATCTGGGTACCATAACCACTTGACTCAACTAGGAGTTAATCTTCCTTATGATAGTGTCATTGACAGAGTTCTTCAATCACTGCCACCAAGCTATAAAGGCTTCGTGATGAACTATAATATGCAAGGGATGAACAAGACTATTCCCGAGCTCTTCGCAATGCTAAAGGCTGCGGAGGTAGAAATCAAAAAGGAGCATCAAGTGTTGATGGTCAACAAGACCACTACTTTCGAGAAAAAAAGGCACAGGGAA
Organism: Triticum aestivum; assembly: GCF_018294505.1. Taxonomy (NCBI): domain Eukaryota; kingdom Viridiplantae; phylum Streptophyta; class Magnoliopsida; order Poales; family Poaceae; genus Triticum; species Triticum aestivum. The sequence goes on from NC_057813.1 coordinate 119,978,859, forward strand.
GAAGGGGAACTTCAAGAAGAATGGCAAAAAGGTTGCTGCTCAAGAAAAGAAACCCAAGTCTAGACCTAAGCCTGAAACTGAGTGCTTCTACTACAAAGGGACTGGTCACTGGAAGCAAAACTGCCCCAAGTATTTGGCGGATAAGAAGGATGGAAAAGTGAAAGGTATATTTGATATACATGTTATTGATGTGCACTTAACTAATGCTCGCAGTAGTGCCTGGGTATTTGATACTGGTTCTTTTGCTCATATTTGCAACTCAAAACAGGGGCTACGGATTAAGCGAAGATTGGCTAAGGACGAGGTGGCGATGCTGATGACCCACAAGTATAGGGGATCTATCATAGTCCTTTCGATAAGTAAGAATGTCAAACCCAACGAGGAGCAGAAGGAAATGACAAGCGGTTTTCAGTAAGGTATTCTCTGCAAGCACTGAAATTATCGGTAACGGATAGTTTTGTGATAAGGTAATTCGTAACGGGTGACAAGTAACAAAAGTAAACAAGGTGCAGCAAAGTGGCCCAATCCTTTTTGTAGCAAAGTACAAGCCTGGACAAACTCTTATATAAAGGAAAACGCTCCCGAGGACACATGGGGATTATTGTCAAGCTAGTTTTCATCATGCTCATATGATTCGCGTTCGTTACTTTGATAATTTGATATGTGGGTGGACCAGTGCTTGGGTACTGCCCTTCCTTGGACAAGCATCCAACTTATGATTAACACCTCTCGCAAGCATCCGTAACTACGAAAGACGAATTAAGGTAAACCTAACCATAGCATGAAACATATGGATCCAAATCAGCCCCTTATGAAGCAACACATAAACTAGGGTTTAAGCTTCTGTCACTCTAGCAACCCATCATCTACTTATTACTTCCCAATGCCTTCCCCTAGGCCCAAATAATGGTGAAGTGTCATGTATTCGGCGTTCACATAACACCACTAAAGGAGAGACAACATACATCTCATCAAAATATCGAACGAATACCAAATTCACATGACTACTTATAGTAAGACTTCTCCCATGTCCTCGGGAACAAACGTAACTACTCAAAAATCATATTCATGTTCATAATGAGAGGGGTACTAATATGCATTAAGGATCTGAACATATAATCTTCCACTGAATAACCCAACTAATATGCATTAAGGATCTGAACATATAATCTTCCCCGGTAGAACAGCTCCTCTGGAGCCCTAGATTGGTTCCGCCAAGGTTCCACCTCGAGACGGCGGCGCTTCGTCCCGAAAGCTTCCTTATGATTTTTTCTAGGGTGAAAGACTTCATATAGCAAAAGATGGGCATCGGAGGCCTGCCAAGGGGCCCACGAGACAGGGGGGCGCCCAGGGGGTAGGGCGTGCCCCCACCCTCGTGGCTAGGGTGTGGGGCCCCTCTGGTTGATTCTTTCGCTAGTATTTTTTTATTAATTCCAAAACGTGCCTCCCTGAAGTTTTAGGACTTTTGGAATTGTGCATAATAGGTCTCTAATATTTTCTCCTTTTCTAGCCCAGAATTCCAGCTGCCGGCATTCTCCCTCTTCATGTAAACCTTGTAAAATAAGAGAGAAACGACATAAGTATTGTGACATAATGTGTAATAACAGCCCATAATGCAATAAATATCAATATCAAAGCATGATTCAAAATGGACGTATCAGATGCGCGTGGGAAATGGTTCCAAAGTCGATGTGATCGCGGTCGGCATGCTACCTCTACATCTACCTTCGGGATTAGTTTTAGACATGAATAATTGTTATTTGGTGCCAGCGTTGAGCATGAACATTATATCTGGATCTTGTTTGATGCGAGACGGTTATTCATTTAAATCAGAGAATAATGGTTGTTCTATTTATATGAGTAATATCTTTTATGGTCATGCACCCTTGATGAGTGGTCTATTTCTATTGAATCTCGATAGTAGTGATACACATATTCATAGTATTGAAGCCAAAAGATATAAGTTCAATAATGATAGTGCAACTTATTTGTGGCACCGCCGTTTGGGTCATACGGTGAAAAGCGCATGAAGAAACTCCATACTAATGGACTTTTGGAATCACTTGATTATGAATCACTTCGTGCTTGCGAACTGTGCCTTATGGACAAGATGACTAAAACTCCATTCTTCGGAACAATGGAACGAGCTACTGACTTGTTGGAAATAATACATATCGATGTATGCGGTCCAATGAGTATTGAGGCTCATGGTGGGTATCGTTATTTTCTTACCTTCACAGATGATTTGAGAAGATATGGTTATATCTACTTAACGAAACATAAGTCTGAAACATTTGATAAGTTCAAAGAATTTCAGAGTGAAGTGGAAAATTATCGTAACAAGAAAATAAAGTTTCTATGATCTGATCATGGAGGAGAATATTTGAGTTACGAGTTTGGTCTTCATTTTAAACAACATGGGTTAGTTTCAAAACTAACGCCACCTAGAACACCATAGTGAAATGATGTGTCTGAACGTCACAACCGTACTTCATTGGATATGGTGCGATCTATGATGTCTCTTACAGATTTACCGCTATCATTTTGGGGTTATGCTTTAGAGACGACAGCATTCACTTTAAATAGGGCACCATCAAAATCCGTTGAGACAACGCCTTATGAACTATGGTTTGGTAAGAAACCAAAGTTGTCGTTTCTTAAAGTTTGGGGCTGCGATACTTATGTGAAAAAGCTTCAACCTGATAAGCTCGAACCCATATCAGAGAAGTGCATCTTCATAGGATACCCAAAGGAAACTGTTGGGTACACCTTCTATCACTGATCCGAAGGCAAAATATTTGTTGCTAAGAATGTATCCTTTCTAGAGAAGGAGTTTCTCTCGAAAGAAGTGAGTGGGAGGAAAGTAGAACTTGATGAGGTAGTTGTACCTTCTCCCTTATTGGAAAGTAGTTCATCATAGAAATCAGTTCCTGTGATTCCAACACCAATTAGTGAGGAAGCTAATGATGATGATCATGAAGCTTCAGATCAAGTTACTAGCAAACCTCATAGGTCTTCCAGAGTAAGATCCACACCAGAGTGGTATGGTAATCCTGTTCTGGAAGTCATGTTACTAGACCATGATGAACCTATGAACTATGAGGAAGCGATGATGAGCCCACATTCCGCAAAATGGCTTGAGGCCATGAAATCAGAGATGGGATCCATGTATGAGAAACAAAGTGTGGACTTTGGTGGACTTGCCCGATGATTGGCAAGCCATAGAAAATAAATGGATCTTTAAGAAGAAGATCGACATAGATGGTAATGTCACCGTTTACAAAGCTTGACTTGTTGCAAAAGGTTTTCAACAAGTTCAAGGAGTTGACTACGATGAGACTTTCTCACCCATAGCGATGCTTAAGTCTATCTGAATCATGTTAGCAATTGCTGCATTTTGTGATTATGAAATTTGGCAAATGGATGTCAAAACTGCATTCCTGAATGGATTTCTGGAAGAAGAGTTGTATATGATGCAACCAAAAGGTTTTGTCGATCCAAAAGGTGTTAACAAAGTGTGCAGGCTCTAGCGATCCATTTATGGACTGGTGCAAGCCTCTCGGAGTTGGAATAAACATTTTGATAGTGTGATCAAAGCATATGGTTTTATACAGACTTTTGGAGAAGCTTGTATTTACAAGAAAGTGAGTGGGAGCTATGTAGCATTTTTTATATTATATGTGGATGACATATTGTTGATTGGAAATGATATAGAATTTCTGAATAAGAGTTTTTCTATGAAAGACCTTGGAGAAGCTGCTTACATATTGGCCATCAAGATCTATAGAGATAGATCAATATGCTTAATTGGACTTTCACAAAGCACATACCTTGATAAGGTTTTTAAGAAGTTCAAAATGGATCAGTCAAAGAAAGGGTTCTTGCCTGTGTTACAAGGTGTGAAGTTGAGTCAGACTCAATGACCGACCACTATAGAAGATAGAGAGAAAATGAAAGTTATTCCCTATGCTTAAGCCATAGGTTCTATCATGTATGCAATGCTGTGTACCAGACCTGATGTGTGCCTTGCTATAAGCATAGCAGGGAGGTACCAAAGCAATCCCGTAGTGGAGCACTGGACAGCAGTCAAGAACATCCTGAAATACCTGAAAAGGACAAAGGATATGTTTCTCTTTTATGGAGGTGAAAAATAGCTCATCATAAATGGTTATGTCAATGCAAGCTTTGATACTGATTCGGATGACTCTAAGTCGCAAACCGGATACATATTTTTATTGAATGGAGGAGCTGTCAGTTGGTGCAGTTCCAAGCAGAGCGTCATGGCGGGATCTATGTGTGAAGCGGAGTACATTGCTGCTTCGGAAGCAGCAAATGAAGGAGTTTGGATGAAGGAGTTCCTATCTGATCTAGGTGTCATACCTATTGCATTGAGTCCAATGAAAATCTTTTGTGACAATACTGGTGCAATTGCCTTGGCAAAGGAATCCAGATTTCACAAGAGAACCAAGCATATCAAGAGACGCTTCAATTCCATCCGTCATCAAGTGTTGTATGGGGGCATAGAGATTTGCAAGATACACACGGATCTGAATGTTGCAGACCCGTTGACTAAGCCTCTTCCACGAGCAAAACATGATCAGCACCAAAGCTCCATGGGTGTTAGAACCATTACTATGTAATCTAGAATATTGACTCTAGTGCAAGTGGGAGCCTGAAGGAAATATGCCCTAGAGGCAATAATAAAGTTATTATTTATTTCCTTAATTCATGATATATGTTTATTATTCATGCTAGAATTGTATTAACTCGAAACTTAGTACATGTGTGAATACATAGACAAAACATATAGTCCCTAGTATGCCTCTACTTGACTAGATCGTTAATCAAAGATGGTTATGTTTCCTAACCATAGACATGAGTTGTCATTTGATGAATGGGATCACATCATTAGGAGAATGATGTGATGGACATGACCCATCCGTTAGCTTAGCATGATCGTGTCAGTTTCATTGCTACTGATTTCTTCATGACTTATACTAGTTCCTCAAACTATGAGATTATGCAACTCCCGAATACCGGAGGAACACTTTGTGTGCTACCAAACGTCACAACGTAAATGGGTGATTATAAAGGTTCTTTGCAGGTGTCTCCGAAGGTGTTTGTTCGGTTGGCATAGATCGAGATTAGGATTTGTCACTCCATGTTTTGGAGAGGTATCTCTGGGCCCTCTCGGTAATACTCATCACTATAAGCCTTGCAATCATTGTGATTAATGAGTTAGTTGCGGGATGAAGTATTACGGAACGAGTAAAGAGACTTGCCGGTAACGAGATTGAACTAGGTATGATGATACTGACGATCAAATCTCGGGCAAGTAACATACCAATGACAAAGGGAACAACGTATGTTGTTATGCGGTTTGACCGATAAAGATCTTCTTAGAATATGTAGGAACCAATATGAGCATCCAGGTTCCGCTATTGGTTATTGACCGAAGACGTGTCTCGGTCATGTCTACATAGTTCTTGAACCCGTAGGGTCCGCACGCTTAACGTTCGATGATGATTGGTATTATGAGTTTATGTGATATGTTGTACCGAAGGTTGTTCGGAGTCCCGGATATGATCATGGACATGACGAGGAGTCTCAAAATGGTAGAGACATAAACATTGATATATTGGATGACTATATTCGGACATCGGAAGTGTTCCGGAGAAGTTTCAGATAAAATCGGAATGCTGGAGGGTTATCGGAACCCCTGGGGGAACTAATGGGCCTCGATGGGCTTTAGTGGAGAGAGAGAGGGGCGGCCAGGGCAGGCCACGCGCCTCATCCCCTTGAATCCGAATAGGACAAGGAAGGGGGGTGGCGCCTCCCTTTCCTTCCCCCTCTCCCTCTCCTTCCTTCCCCCTCTTCCCCTCTTGGTGGAATCCTACTAGGACTAGTAGTCCTAGTAGGACTCCCCTCTTGGGGCGCGCCTACAGGGGCCGGCCGGCCTCCCCCCTTTCTCCTTTATATACGGGGGTAGGGGAGAACCCTAGAACACACAAGTTGATCAAGTTGATCTTTTAGCCGTGTACGATGCCCCCCTCCACAGATTTCTACCTCGGTCATATTGTCGTACTGCTTAGGCGAAGCCCTGCACCAGTAACTTCATCATCACTGTCAACACGTCGTAGTGCTGACGAAACTCTCCCTCGACCTCAGCTGGATCTAGAGTTCATGGGACGTCACCGAGCTGAACGTGTGCAGATCACGGAGGTGACGTATCTTCAGTGCTAGGACCGGTCGGATCATGAAGACGTACGACTACATCAACTGTGTTGTCATAACGCTTCTGCTTTCGGTCTACGAGGGTACGTGGACACACTCTCCCCTCTCGTTGCTTGATCATAGGAATTTTTTTGAAATTACCGCGTTCCCCAACACATTGTTCCCTCTCGGAACCACGAGCCTTCTAGTGAGTTCCTCTGGTTTGTGAGGGGTCTATCCAAACTTTCGTCAAGGAAACCAATTTTTGTACCACATCATCTTGGTGGCATGACATTACATCAAGCAAGGTTTCATGTTTTTCTGATCATTTTTTAATTTTTTGGAATAAAAATGCCATGGCACTCCATGCATGTACATGTGTCCATGCCGTGAGACCAATATGTTTGAAAATTCCTTCTAATTTACTGCACATGGAATTAACTCGCACATAAGTACACAAATATGATTTTTCAAACCGTTATGGTTAGCCGTTGCATGTACATCTACTTTAAATTTGAATTATGGTCATTAAATGGCTAGGAAATCACTTAAATGTCTTCAAAAGGTCAAATGACCCCTGAAATTTTCCAAATTTTCACATGACAGTTTGTATCAGTGCACATTACACATAGAAAAAATTTGAAGGCCGTAAGAGGAAGCTATCTATCGTTCGTCATCGAACATGAAATTGTTCCCTCTCGGAACCACGAGCCTTCTAGTGAGGAGCTCCGTTTGTGAGGGGTGTTTGTCCAAACTTTCGTCAAGCAGGCCAATTTTTGTACCACATCATCTTGGTGGCATGACATTACATCAAGCAAAGTTTCATGTTTCCCTGATCATTTTTTAATTTTTTGGAATTAAAATGCCATGGAACTCCATGCATGTGTCCATGCCGTGAGACCGATATGCTTGAAAATTCCTTCTAATTTACTGCACTTGGAATTACCTCCCATACAAGTACACAAACATGATTTTTCAAACTGTTATGGTTAGCCGTTGCATGTACATCTAGTTCAAATTTGAATTACGACCATTAAATGGCTAGAAAATCACTTAAATGTCTTCAAAAGGTCAAATGAGACCCGTGAAATTTTCCAAATTTTCACATGATAGTTAGTATTAGTGCACATTACATGTAGAAAAAGTTTGAAGGCCGTAAGAGGAAGCTATCTGCCGTTCGTCATCAAACATGCATTCCACCCTCTCGGAACCACGAGCCTTCTAGTGAGTTGCTCCGGTTTGTGAGGGCTATGTGTCCAAACTTTCATCAAACAGACCAATTTTTGTACCACATCATCTTGGTGGTATGACATTACATCAAGCAAGGTTTCATGTATTTATTTTATTGGAATTTAAATGACATGGCACTCCATTCTTAATTGTGTCATAGCCGTTAGACCAATATGTTTGCAAATTCCTTCCAATTTACTATACGTGGAATTAAATCATACACAAGTATACAAAATATGACTTTGCAAACCATTTTGGGTAGCTCCTACATGTACATGTAGTTCAAATTTCAATTACGGTCATTAAATGGCTAGAAAATCACTTAAATGTCTAAAAAGGTCAAATGGCCTCTAAAATTTTCCAAAATTTGACATGACAGTTGTATTAGTACTACAAATTTTCTCGTACATTTAAAACACCATCCGTTGCCACTTTACTCCAAATTTGTCTTTCACATCTAATAAAAAAATATCTACAACAACACACACAGTTGTTCTGTAGGAATCATTTGCTCTGAAAAAATCTAGGTCTATTTAAGTCTTCCGCCTTAAGCTTCGTCGGCTCGTCTGCTCCAGTGCCGGCAACCCCCGAATCCCCAAATCTCGATCCCCATTCCCGCACCCCCTTCTTGCAAAGATGACGTCATGGAAACGCTTCATGAAGGCCCATACGATGGTCGCGTCCCCTCGAGGGCCGCCGCCTGCGCCGAGAGCACGGCCGCCTACGCCGAGAGTGCCGCCGCATCTGTTGGGGAACGTTGCAGAAAATTAAAATTTTTCCTACGGTTTCACCAAGATCCATCTATGAGTTCATCTAAGCAACGAGTCAAGGGAGAGAGTTTGCATCTACATACCACTTGTAGATCGCGTGCGGAAGCTTGCAAGGTGATGATGTAGTCGTACTCGACGTGATCCAAATCACCGATGACCAGCGCCGAACGGACGGCACCTCCGCGTTCAACACACGTACGGGACGGGAGACGTCTCCTCCTTCTTGATCCAGCAAGGGGGAAGGAGAGGTTGATGAAGATCCAGCAGCACGACGGCGTGGTGGTGGATGCAGGGCGTCACAGCAGCAGGGCTTCGCCGAGACTACGAGGGAGAGACGTAACGGGGGGAGATGGAGGCGCCAGGGGCTGGTGTATGAAGTCCCTCCTCTCCCCCACTATATATAGGGGTGCCAGGGGGGGCGCCGGCCCTAGTAGATGAGATCTACTAAGGGGGGCGGCGGCCTAGGGGAGGTTTCCCTCCCCCCCAAGGCACCTAGGGGTGCCTTCCACCACTAGGACTCCTCCTAGGGGGAAACCCTAGGCGCATGGGCCTATAGGGGCTGGTGCCCTTGGCCCATGAAGGCCAAGGCGCACCCCCTACAGCCCATGTGCCCCCCGGGACAGGTGGCCCCACCCGGTGGACCCCCGGGACCCTTCCGGTGGTCCCGGTACAATACCGATAACCCCGAAACTTGTCCCGATGCCCGAAATAGCACTTCCTATATATAATTCTTTACCTCCGGACCATTCCGGAACTCCTTGTGACGTCCGGGATCTCATCCGGGACTCCGAACAACATTCGGGTTTCTGCATATACATATCTTCATAACCCTAGCGTCACCGAACCTTAAGTGTGTAGACCCTACGGGTTCGGGAGACATGCAGACATGACCGAGACGCTCTCAGTCAATAACCAACAGCGGGATCTGGATACCCATGATGGCTCCCACAGGCTCCTCGATGTTGTCATCGGATGAACCACTATGTCGAGGATTCGATCAAACCCTGTATGCAATTCCCTTTGTCAATCGGTACGTTACTTGCCCGAGACTCGATCGTCGGTATCCCAATACCTTGTTCAGTCTCGTTACCGGCAAGTCACTTTACTCGTACTGTAATGCATGATCCCGTGTCCAACACCTTGGTCACATTGAGCTCATTATGATGATGCATTACCGAGTGGGCCCAGAGATACCTCTCCGTCATACGGAGTGACAAATCCCAGTCTCGATCCGTGTCAACCCAACAGCTACTTTCGGAGATACCTGTAATGCACCTTTATAGTCACCCAGTTACGTTGTGACGTTTGATACACCCAAGGCACTTCTACGGTATCCGGGAGTTACACGATCTCATGGTCTAAGGAAGAGATACTTGACATTGACAAAGCTCTAGCAATACGAACTACACGATCTTTTATGCTATGCTTAGGATTGGGTCTTGTCCATCACATCATTCTCCTAATGATGTGATCCCGTTATCAACGACATCCAATGTCCATAGTCAGGAAACCATGACTATCTGTTGATCACAACAAGCTGGTCAACTAGAGGCTTACCAGGGACATATTGTGGTCTAAGTATTCACACGTGTATTACGATTTCCGGATAATACAGTTATAGCATGAATAAAAGACAATTATCATGAACAATGAAATATAATAATACTTTTATTATTGCCTCTAGGGCATATTTCCAGCAGTCTCCCACTTGCACTAGAGTCACCAATCTAGTTACATTGTGATGAATCGAACACCCATAGAGTTCTGGTGTTGATCATGTTTTGCACGCGAGAGAGGTTTAGTCAGCGGATCTGCGACATTCAGATCCGTGTGCACTTTGCAAATCTCTATGTCTCCATCTTGAACATTTTCACGGATGGAGTTGAAACGATGCTTGATGTGCCTGGTCTTCTTGTGAAACCTGGGCTCCTTGGCGAGGGCAATAGCTCCAGTGTTGTCACAGAAGAGTTTGATCGGCCCCGACGCATTGGGTATGACTCCTAGGTCGGTGATGAACTCCTTCACCCAAATCGCTTCATGTGCTGCCTCCGAGGCTGCCATGTACTCCGCTTCACACGTAGATCCCGCCACGACGCTCTGCTTGCAGCTGCACCAGCTTACTGCTCCACCATTCAACATATACACGTATCCGGTTTGTGACTTAGAGTCATCCAGATCTGAGTCGAAGCTAGCGTCGACGTAACCCTTTACGACGAGCTCTTCGTCTCCTCCATAAACGAGAAACATGTCCTTCGTCCTTTTCAGGTACTTCAGGATATTCTTGACCGCTGTCCAGTGTTCCTTGCCGGGATTACTTTGGTATCTTGCTACCAAACTTACGGCAAGGTTTACATCGGGTCTGGTACATAGCATGGCATACATAATAGATCCTATGGCTGAAGCATAGGGGATGACGCACATCTCTTCTTTATCTTTTGCCGTGGTCGGTGACTGAGCTGAGCTCAGTCTCATACCTTGTAACATAGGCAAGAACCCCTTCTTGGACTGATCCATTCTGAATCTCTTCAAAATCTTATCAAGGTATGTGCTTTGTGAAAGACCTATGAGGCGTCTCGATCTATCTCTATAGATCTTGATGCCTAATATATAAGCAGCTTCTCCAAGGTCCTTCATTGAAAAACACTTATTCAAGTAGGCCGTAATGCTGTCCAGAAATTCTATATTATTTCCCATCAGGAGTATGTCATCTACATATAATATGAGAAATGCTACAGAGCTCCCACTCACTTTCTTGTAAACGCAGGCTTCTCCATAAGTCTGCATAAACCCAAACGCTTTGATCATCTCATCAAAGCGAATGTTCCAACTCCGAGATGCTTGCACCAGTCCATAAATGGATCGCTGGAGCTTGCATACTTTGTTAGCGTTCCGAGGATCGACAAAACCTTCTGGCTGCATCATATACAGTTCTTCCTTAAGATGCCCGTTAAGGAATGCTGTTTTGACGTCCATCTGCCATATCTCATAATCATAGTATGCGGCAATTGCTAACATGATTCGGACGGACTTTAGCTTCGCTACGGGAGAGAATGTCTCGTCGTAGTCAATCCCTTGAACCTGTCGATAACCCTTAGCGACAAGTCGAGCTTTATAGATGGTAATATTACCATCCGCGTCCGTCTTCTTCTTAAAGATCCATTTGTTTTCTATCGCTCGCCGATCATCGGGCAAGTCTGTCAAAGTCCATACTTTGTTTTCATACATGGATTCTATCTCGGATTTCATGGCTTCAAGCCATTTGTTGGAATCCGGGCCCGCCATTGCTTCTTCATAGTTCGAAGGTTCATTGTTGTCTAACAACATGATTTCCAGGACAGGGTTGCCGTACCACTCTGGTGCGGAACGTGTCCTTGTGGACCTACGAAGTTCAGCAGTAACTTGATCCGAAGTACCTTGATCATTATCATTGTTTTCCTCTTCAGTTGGTGTGGGCATCACAGGAACGGTTTCCTGCGCTGCGCCACTTTCCCGCTCAAGAGGTAGTACTTCATCGAGTTCTACTTTCCTCCCACTTACTTCTTTCGAGAGAAACTCTTTTTCCAGAAAGCATCCGTTCTTGGCAACAAAGATCTTGCCTTCGGATCTTAAGTAGAAGGTGTACCCGACAGTTTCCTTAGGGTATCCTATGAATACGCATTTTTCCGACTTGGGTTCGAGCTTTTCAGGTTGAAGTTTCTTGACATAAGCATCGCATCCCCAAACTTTTAGAAACGACAGCTTAGGTTTCTTTCCAAACCATAATTCATACGGTGTCGTCTCAACGGATTTAGACGGTGCCCTATTTAAAGTGAATGTAGCTGTCTCTAGAGCGTATCCCCAAAATGATAGCGGTAAATCGGTAAGGGACATCATAGACCGCACCATATCCAATAGGGTGCGATTACGACGTTCGGACACACCGTTTCGCTGAGGTGTTCCAGGCGGCGTGAGCTGTGAAACGATTCCACATTTCCTTAAGTGTGTACCAAATTCGTGACTTAAGTATTCTCCTCCACGATCTGATCGTAAGAATTTTATCTTTCGGTCACGTTGATTCTCTACCTCATTCTGAAATTCCTTGAACTTTTCAAAGGTCTCAGACTTGTGTTTCATTAAGTAGACATACCCATATCTACTCAAGTCATCTGTGAGAGTGAGAACATAACGATATCCTCCGCGAGCCTCAACGCTCATTGGACCGCACACATCGGTATGTATGATTTCCAACAAGTTGGTTGCTCGCTCCATTGTTCCGGAGAACGGAGTCTTGGTCATTTTGCCCAAGAGGCATGGTTCGCACGTGTCAAACGATTCATAATCAAGAGACTCTAAAAGTCCATCGGCATGGAGCTTCTTCATGCGCTTGACACCAATGTGACCAAGGCGGCAGTGCCACAAGTATGTGGGACTATCGTTATCAACTTTAAATCTTTTGGCATCTACACTATGAACATGTGTAATATTACGCTCGAGATTGATTAAGAATAAACCATTGACCATCGGAGCATGACCATAAAACATATCTCTCATATAAATCGAACAACCATTATTCTCAGACTTAAATGAGTAGCCATCTCGTATTAAACGAGATCCTGATACAATGTTCATGCTCAAACTTGGCACTAAATAACAATTATTAAGGTCCAAAACTAATCCCGTAGGTAAATGTAGAGGCAGCGTGCCGACGGCGATCACATCGACTCTAGAACCATTCCCGACGCGCATCGTCACCTCGTCCTTTGCCAGTCTCCGTTTATTCCGCGGCTCCTGCTGTGAGTTACAAATATGAGCAACGGCACCGGTATCAAATACCCAGGAGTTACTACGATTACTGGTAAGGTACACATCAATCACATGTATATCAAATATACCTTTGGTGTTGCCGGCCTTCTTATCCGCTAAGTATTTGGGGCAGTTCCGCTTCCAGTGACCCTTCCCCTTGCAATAAAAGCACTCAGTCTCAGGCTTGGGTCCATTCTTTGACTTCTTCCCGGTAACTGGTTTACCAGGCGTGGCAACATCTTTGCCGTCCTTCTTGAAGTTCTTCTTACCCTTGCCCTTCTTGAACTTAGTGGTCTTATTGACCATCAACACTTGATGTTCTTTCTTGATTTCAGCCTCTGCTGACTTCAGCATCGAGAACACTTCAGGAATGGTCTTTTCCATCCCCTGCATGTTGTAGTTCATCACAAAGCTCTTGTAGCTTGGTGGGAGCGACTGGAGGATTCTGTCAATGACCGCCTCATCTGGGAGGTTAATGTTCAGCTGGGTCATACGGTTGTGCAACCCAGACATCTTAGGATGTGCTCACTGACAGAACTGTTTTCCTCCATCTTACAACTGTAGAACTTGTCGGAGACATCATATCTCTCGACCCGGGCATGAGCTTGGAAAACTAGTTTCAGCTCTTCGAACATCTCATATGCTCCGTGATGCTCAAAACGCTTTTGGAGCCCCGGTTCTAAGCTGTAAAGCATGCCGCACTGAACGAGGGAGTAATCATCAGCACGAGACTGCCAAGCATTCATAATGTCTTGGTTCTCTGGGACGGGAGCGTCACCTAGCGGTCCTTCTAGGACATATTGTTTCCTGGCAGCTATGAGGATGATCCTCAGGTTCCGGACCCAGTCCGTATAGTTGCTGCCATCATCTTTCAGCTTGGTTTTCTCTAGGAACGCGTTGAAGTTCATGTTGACATTAGCGTTGGCCATTGATCTACAAGACATATTTGCAAAGGTTTTAGACTAAGTTCATGATAATAAAGTTCTAATCAAATTATGAACTCCCACTTAGATTAGACATCCCTCTAGTCATCTAAGTGTTACACGATCCGAGTCGACTAGGCCGTGTCCGATCATCACGTGAGACGGACTAGTCATCGTCGGTGAACATTTTCATGTTGATCGTATCTTCCATACGACTCGTGTTCGACCTTTCGGTCTCCGTGTTCCGAGGCCATGTCTGCACATGCTAGGCTCGTCAAGTTAACCCTAAGTGTTTTCGCTGTGTAAAACTGTCTTACACCCGTTGTATGTGAACGTAAGAATCCATCACACCCGATCATCACGTGGTGCTTAGAAGCGACGAACTGTAGCAACGGTGCACAGTTAGGGGAGAACACTTCTTGAAATTTTATAAGGGATCATCTTATTTACTACCGTCGTCCTAAGTAAACAAGATGCATAATACATAATAAACATCACATGCAATTATATAGTTGTGACATGATATGGCCAATATCATATAGCTCCATTGATCTTCATCTTCGGGGCTCCATGATCATCTTGTCACCGGCTTGACACCATGATCTCCATCATCATGATCTCCATCATCGTGTCTTCATGAAGTTGTCACGCCAACGACTACTTCTACTTCTATGACTAACGTTTAGCAATAAAGTAAAGTAGTTTACATGGCGTTATTCAATGACACGCAGGTCATACAAAAAAATAATGACAACTCCTATGGCTCCTGCCGGTTGTCATACTCATCGACATGCAAGTCGTGAATCCTATTACAAAGAACATGATCTCATACATCACAATTCATCATTCATCACAACTTCTGGCCATATCACATCACATGATCAATCGCTGCAAAAACAAGTTAGACGTCCTCTAATTGTTGTTGCATCTTTTACGTGGCTGCAATTGGGTTCTAGCAAGAACGTTTTCTTACCTACGAATCACCACAACGTGATTTTGTCAACTTCTATTTACCCTTCATAAGGGCCCTGTTCATCGATTCCGCTCCAACTAAGGTGGGAGAGACAGACACCCGCCAGCCACCTTATGCAACTTGTGCATGTCAGTCGGTGGAACCGGTCTCACGTAAGCGTACGTGTAAGGTTGGTCCGGGCCGCTTCATCCCACAATACCGTTGAGCAAGAAAAGACTAGTAGAGGCAAGTAAGATGACAAAATCCACGCCCACAACAAAATTGTGTTCTACTCGTGCAAAGAGAACTACGCATAGACCTAGCTCATGATGCCACTGTTGGGGAACGTTGCAGAAAATTAAAATTTTTCCTACGGTTTCACCAAGATCCATCTATGAGTTCATCTAAGCAACGAGTCAAGGGAGAGAGTTTGCATCTACATACCACTTGTAGATCGCGTGCGGAAGCTTGCAAGGTGATGATGTAGTCGTACTCGACGTGATCCAAATCACCGATGACCAGCGCCGAACGGACGGCACCTCCGCGTTCAACACACGTACGGGACGGGAGACATCTCCTCCTTCTTGATCCAGCAAGGGGGAAGGAGAGGTTGATGAAGATCCAGCAGCACGACGGCGTGGTGGTGGATGCAGGGCGTCACAGCAGCAGGGCTTCGCCAAGACTATGAGGGAGAGACGTAACGGGGGGAGATGGAGGCGCCAGGGGCTGGTGTATGAAGTCCCTCCTCTCCCCCACTATATATAGGGGTGCCAGGGGGGGCGCCGGCCCTAGTAGATGAGATCTACTAAGGGGGGCGGTGGCCTAGGGGAGGTTTCCCTCCCCCCCAAGGCACCTAGGGGTGCCTTCCACCACTAGGACTCCTCCTAGGGGGAAACCCTAGGCGCATGGGCCTATAGGGGCTGGTGCCCTTGGCCCATGAAGGCCAAGGCGCACCCCCTACAGCCCATGTGGCCCCCCGGGACAGGTGGCCCCACCCGGTGGACCCCCGGGACCCTTCCGGTGGTCCCGGTACAATACCGATAACCCCGAAACTTGTCCCGATGCCCGAAATAGCACTTCCTATATATAATTATTTACCTCCGGACCATTCCGGAACTCCTTGTGACGTCCGGGATCTCATCCGGGACTCCGAAAAACATTCGGGTTTCTGCATATACATATCTTCATAACCCTAGCGTCACCGAACCTTAAGTGTGTAGACCCTATGGGTTCGGGAGACATGCAGACATGACCGAGACGCTCTCAGTCAATAACCAACAGCAGGATCTGGATACCCATGATGGCTCCCACATGCTCCTCGATGTTGTCATCGGATGAACCACTATGTCGAGGATTCGATCAAACCCTGTATGCAATTCCCTTTGTCAATCGGTACGTTACTTGCCCGAGACTCGATCGTCGGTATCCCAATACCTTGTTCAGTCTCGTTACCGGCAAGTCACTTTACTCGTACCGTAATGCATGATCCCGTGTCCAACACCTTGGTCACATTGAGCTCATTATGATGACGCATTACCGAGTGGGCCCAGAGATACCTCTCCGTCATACGGAGTGACAAATCCCAGTCTCGATCCGTGTCAACCCAACAGCTACTTTCGGAGATACCTGTAATGCACCTTTATAGTCACCCAGTTACGTTGTGACGTTTGATACACCCAAGGCACTTCTACGGTATCCGGGAGTTACACGATCTCATGGTCTAAGGAAGAGATACTTGACATTGACAAAGCTCTAGCAATACGAACTACACGATCTTTTATGCTATGCTTAGGATTGGGTCTTGTCCATCACATCATTCTCCTAATGATGTGATCCCGTTATCAACGACATCCAATGTCCATAGTCAGGAAACCATGAGTATCTGTTGATCACAACAAGCTGGTCAACTAGAGGCTTACCAGGGACATATTGTGGTCTAAGTATTCACACGTGTATTACGATTTCCGGATAATACAGTTATAGCATGAATAAAAGACAATTATCATGAACAATGAAATATAATAATACTTTTATTATTGCCTCTAGGGCATATTTCCAACAGCATCTGCATTGAGCACGACCACTTCCGCCGAGAGGGCATCTGGGGCAGCCGACAGGGCAGCTGCAGCAGCCGACAGGGCAGCTACCGCTGCAACGGCGTCTAAAAACACCGAGAGCGCTCGAGCTGCCGTCCATGCCACGGATGTTGCCCTAGGCTGGGTCGAGGCCATCCACGTCAAGATATTCTAGGCCACCTCGAAATCTAGCATGCAACCCACGTCCGAAAAGGCGGTGGTGGCCATGGAGCACCTGCTTCCTCATGAGGTCGTCGGGCGGGAGCTGGAGATGCAGGAGGCGGCGGAAATCGAGGAGCGCCGGGAGGAAGAGTTGCGCGTGGCCTAGGTCGAGGTAGAGAAGACTCTGTCTGTCGAGGAATTGGCGGTGGAGTACCAACACGAGCTCTGGCACAGCCACTACTACGAGTACTACAACCTTGAGGGCGGCACCGAGGACGAGGACGAGGACACGGTCGACTTCAGCAAGGGGGACGCGGAGTCCACCAACGGCAGCATGTCGCCAGGACAAGTCATCAACGTCTCGTCTCACACCGGCGATGCATAGGCCGGCGAGGCGGTGGATTTGTTAAAATTATTCGTACTTAGGCTTTGTTTTTAATGCTGGTCTTTTGTTACAGCAATGTTTAGGTGAACTATCTTTGTTTAATTACTAAAATTGCTCAATTCGGTAAGTTTGGTATGTGTGTTGTACGCTCTTTTGTGTGCCCAAGTTAGCAAGCTATGTTAAATTATGCAATGACATACGCGGGGAAATTTCCACCAAAATTTCAATTATCAAACTCATCACATGCGCGTTAAGCATAAGAATCGTTTGTGATGCACACTATCGTTCAAAGTGAATGGTGTCTGGCGGCACCGCGCACAAATTTTCCCTCCACATTTCGAAATTTTTGGCCTACCGCTGAAATATCTACCCTCCCCCCTCCCCATCCCCTTTTCTCCCCGACCACAAGTGACATTTCCCCCGTTTCCCCCTTCCTTCCTTCCTAAGCTATAGCCGCTTCCTCGCTTGCTTCCTCGCTCTCGCCGTCTCGCATCCTACCGCCGGGGTCTCCATGGTCTTCTTTAAAGACCTCTCCAGTGGTTCCTCCTCCGACGATGACTCCTTCACCACCCGGGTATGCCTCTCTTCTCTCTCTCAGGCTATGACTTTCAATGAAGGATTTTTACCTGGTGGTCGATTTGAGTCATTTCTTCCTCTTGTAGTTCCCTAGGACCATCAATTGCAACGAATCGAGCGGGGTGGCTGAAGATCTGTCTGCTCGTTGTCACCATCAATCTCCATGTGTGAAGCTAGTTGCGTTTGAATCTGTGGATAGTGAGAGGAAGTTTCTGGCATGTGCAGAGAAGGTTAGACCCTCTTTCGTTGTCACAAATCATTTGTTAGATGTGATTCAGACACTGTCATGGTCCCAACTCATTCATACCACACCTTCAACCAAACGCATCCTAAGACAGTGTCACAATTTGTACCTAGTATCTAAAAATGTTACCATCTAATCAGCGGTGCCTTTAGAAAATTATTTGGCACCGCTTCAGCAGTTTGTGGAACCAACTTGTCCACACATCCGAGCAGCCAAGCAGTAAAATACTAAATCTTGATGGCATGAAGGAACTGGGCGTCGGAGCAACTAGGTGCTCCGGAGTTTGCGTCCCTGATTTTTTCCCACTGCATCGGCTCGCCAATGCAGGGCACCGGTGCGAGATGTAGCAACAGTTGTCTTTACACCTGTTTTGGCATACATAGTGGACGCCTTAGTGCTATTAGTTCTATGTTACTAAATTTGTGCATGTACATCTGTTAGTATCAATTTGTTGTCATCCAAACACTGTTGCTATGTTGTTGCAGTTATATTTGCCTTCCTATTAAAATGTTCAATTTGTTATTTATAGTGCATGAGTAAGAACTTGTAGCATTGTTGTAGTTAATTATAGCTTCTGATGTTGCAGAATTTGGTTGTTGTGTCAGTAGCAATTAATTCATTTGCACATTGATCTTTTTGAGAAGATATGTCATAATTAACCCGTTTCTTCAATTTTTCAAAATAAGTATTGGTGATTTTCTATGTTGCTATAAACCCATTTTCCCTACAATTGTTACTGATCTAGTTTTAAATATTATAGGATGAACAGAAGTGTTCTTACTTGGAGTGGGTTGATTAAGAGTGGTCACTATCTTTGAAGATGTGCCTAGCAAAGCTCTGGAGCATGTATCAGGAAGAGAACAGAGGTAGGCTTAGGGATAGTGTTGTCAATGCTGAAGAATATTTTGAAGATGCGGGATAAAAATAGGAAGGTGGAGAATGAGCTCAGATTTTTTAAATCATACTTTGCTAAGATGGTGTTGGCAAAGGAGGAGGCACTTTCCAAGTTGGCCAGTGCAAAATAGGTTCTTATTGAACTGAAAGCAGAGGTGGATAAGGAGAGCCTAGATGATCTCGATTAGGGATATGAATATATTGTTCTAATATTGTTCTTATGAAGTTGTACTATCTATATGTTGTACTGTGTTGTTTTCCGGTAGCTATCGTACTGTGATGTTAAAATATATCTATGTGCCTGATATGAAATTGGCAAACAGTTGTTCGATATGAAATGTGAATTTCCGTAATACTGGAATATTAATTGTAAACTAATAAATCAGCAAAATGGGTCATGGAACTTTGCAAACGGTTCTAGAAGTAAAAGCGCTTGTGATGGATAGCCCAATACCACATAGTTTTGTTCATCAAACTGTGTGTGATGTAGTTGATAAAAGCAAATGGTTAACTAAGGCAGAGCATGTGTGATAGTTACATGTATCACACACGAGCCTATACATAAACTTGTGTGGGATGTACATACGAACGGAAACGTTTTCCCTGGATTGACTGTGTGGGATGTACATAAGAACAGAAACGTATTCCTTGGATTGCTGTGTGTGATATACATACTTACGGAAATGTTTTTCTGGGATTCACCGTGTGGGATGTACATACCTACATAAATGTTTTTCTGGGATTCACCGTGTGGGATGTACATACCTACAGAAATGATTGGGTTTCGATGCCTCACCCAATCACACACGAGCTCATTTGGTGTCCCAGGAGGGCATATCCCCAACAATTTCTGGGTCGTGTGGGAAGGACCCCCCCTATCGCCCATACTCACTTGGCGACGGTTCCAAATGTTGTCGCAGAAAGGGGTTAAAAACCATTTGTATGGCACCGACGCGTACCAGTGTGGCCACGTATGTACATACGGGCGAGGTCTCGAACGCCTACTCGCGCATATGTATGGCCATGGCTCATGTACATGGAGAGGCAGCAGCAGCCTCGTTGGGGTCCTGTTCATCCAGCGGCAACGACCTACTACCATGGGGTCATGTTCATCCAACCCCCACCAGGAACTGTTCATCTACAGCCAACCAACCGGCTCGACTCACCATGTCTCGACTTGTTCTACGTACCACGCGCATGGTAGCAATGGTCACTATTCATCGAGAGGCAAACCAACACCGGCTAGCTACGTCTCGCACGGGGGCTCGATCGGCTTCAGTAAGCACTAGCAGTGATCGATCGCTTGGGTTCAGTTAGAAGCAGCAGCGAAGGAATCGCTCAGGTTCAGTCAGCAGCGAATGAATCGCTCGGGTTTAGTTAACAGCCAATGGATCGATCGCTCGGGTTCAGTAACATGCAATCGCTCGGGTTCAGTTAGTCAATGCCTCGCACATACATGCGTACACGAGAGAAACGCGGAAACCTCCGTGCATCGCTCGGCCTGGACCACCCACCGTAACCGGGAACTCCCCAATATTTTCCCCGCCCTTGCTTCTACCACGGTTTTTTCCGTCATGGACGGCCCAAAGAATGTCATGCAGCTGCATTTCCGGCCCGCCCAGGACAAAAAGCCCATTTTCTGTCATGATTTTTTTTGTCATAGAAGTAGGAGCCCACCACATCTATGATGATACTGGTTTTTGTCATAATTATCGTCATAGAAGTGCCATAAGCATGACAGGAACAAATCCGTTCGGCCCAAAATGTCACGGATGTGTCTTTTTTTATAGTGCTTGTCCATCACATCATTCTCCTAATGATGTGATCCCATTATCAAATGACAACTCATGTCCATGGTTAGGAAACCTTAACCATCTTTGATTAACGAGCTAGTCTAGTAGAGGCTTACTAGGGACACGGTATTTGTTTATGTATTCACACGTGTATTTAAGTTTCCGATCAATACAATTCTAGCATGAATAATAAACTTTTATCATGATTTAGGAAATATAATAATAACCATTTTATTATTGCCTCTAGGGCATATTTCCATCAGGAGCATCACCCAGGGGCTGATCCAACACGTACTCCTTCTTAGCACTCCTAAGAACTAATCTCAGGTTCCGAATCCAATCCGCATAGTTTCCACCATTTGCAGCCAACTATTTTTTCCCAAGCATAGGGGCTAAGTTGAACATATTGCGAGCCATTTATTCTACAATGATAAACACACAAATAATTTTAGACATAATTCATAATAAATATTGCACTAGTATTAAAACAAATTTTAATATAAAGTGCACTCCCACTCAAATTAGTATCTCTCGTAATTAATAGTGGGTGATTCAAGATCCAAGTCTAGTTCTTGGCCATTGATGTGGACATCACTAATGACGAGAACTTTGACCGGTGAGCAAACTTTTCTCGATCATATCTCCATATGACTCTTGTTCATCTTTAGATCCTTTGTGCTCTGAGCTCAGGATGATTCTGCTAGAACTTTAAAACAACCGGGTGCTATCTACATCCATGGACTAACCATCCCCGTCTTACACACCTCACGTCCCGTTTGTACTCATGTGGACATGGCGCACTCTAGAACACTATGTGTTATAGACGGTGCAACACTGGGAATATCACCTTTTAACTTGATATTTACTGTGAGAGATCACCCTAATAATTGACTAATGCACAATCAAAGGGTGTAAACAACAAATGGATAAACATCTTAGGTAATTCATAATAGCATGATATGGTATAGCCCTGGGCGCCTGGAGTTCTCTATGATCATCTTCAATCTCTAGTTGAAGCGACATGACGACCAATATTTCGTAGCCGTGGCAACCATGTAAAAAACATTGTTATGGCGGCAATCCCAGGTCGTGCACTAGTGATAAAGCCTTCCTACATGCTATTGCTTCCAGTGATGGTGCATCCAAAAGGCCTCCAATGACCAGTATCGATGATCCCAAATAACCTCCATCTCTATCCCGACAAACTGCCGTTGTAGTACCCAAGTTACGTGCTACAGACACGCCCACATCGACATTAATTTTGACAGATCCTAATGGTGGGGGAAGCCATTGTCTCTGAGTGCTCCTTCCTGTTGCTCCTGTTATTTCATGTGTCTCCTTTTGGTGTATTTATTCAAGTTCAGCGATGAAACTAGTCATAAACAAGTGTGTCGACAGGGGGCTTTGATTTATACCTTCGTGAATCAGCTTTCGTCTCGCCGTACATATCGCCCACAAGGTCACAGTAAGCCATGTGAACTAATCATGGGATAATTCATCCATTAGAGTAAAAAGGCAGTTTCTAGCTGAAGGTTCCGTTGTAGCCATCATTCTGTCCATAAGTTCTGGGTCAACCAAAGCCCACACACACCATGCCATGGAACACTCGGTGAGACTATGTCTCCAGGAATCCCGCATCCCGTAGATTGAGCACACGTCTTTGTCCACCATGTTTCTATGTTTTCGCACATCTTCTATGGGCAAAGAACGTTGCGCCATTCTCCACAGAAAGACTTTCAGTTTCGATGGCACAAGAATCTTCCAAAGTGAAGTCCATGGTTTTTCATTTGCTGAGCTGTTCGAGGAGCCAGGCCTCTCCTCTAGCCAATCTTCACGCCGTTTCTTCGTCGTCACAATCATCCTATAAGCTAACTATACAATGAATATTCTAGATTTTTTGAAGTTCCAGGACCAAAAGTCCTGCATATTACGAGTACACACCAGTATCTGCATAATTGCTGCTGCATCATGTGGCAAGAAAACCTGCCCCAGAACCTCACGGTTCCACCTGGCGTTCGGGATATCCAGTAGTTCTAAAATGAGCAGGGGTGGTTGAGCCACACATGATAGAAGTGGTCGCATATTTTCTTCTCTTAGTATCCAGTTTGAATGCCAAATCTCAGTAGTAGCACCATTGCCAATTTGCCTGATAAGCCCATGTTTAAGAGTATATCGTCCTTCAACAATCTCCCTTCAAATATGTGAGGGGTGGGTTCCTAGTGTTGCATCAAGAAAATCAACTGTAGGAAAGTACATGATAACCCACAAGTATAGGGGATCAATTGTAGCCTTTTTCGATAAGTAAGAGTGTCGAACCCAATGAGGAGCTAAAGGTAGAACAAATATTCCCTCAAGTTCTATCGACCACCGATACAACTCTACGCACGCTTGACGTTCGCTTTACCTAGAACAAGTATGAAACTAGAAGTACTTTGTAGGTGTGATAGGATAGGTTTGCAAGATAATAAAGAGCACGCAAATAAAAAGTAGGGGCTGTTTAGATAAAGAGGCAACTAAGTTAGCTTTAATAGAGAGCTTTTTGTCACGTGAAAGTTATTTGTCCCTAGGCAATCGATAACTAGAACGGTAATCACTATTGCAATTTTATTTGATGGAGAGGCATAAGCTAACATACTTTCTCTTCTTGGATCATATGCACTTATGATTGGAACTCTATCAAGCATCTGCAACTACTAAAGATCATTAAGGTAAAACCCAACCATAGCATTAAAGCATCAAGCCCCCTTTATCCCATACGCAACAACCCCCTTACTTGGGTTTATGCTTTTGTCACTCAAGCAACCCACTATAAGCGAATCATGAACGTATTGCAATACCCTACAGTGGGAATCCCTCAGGCTTGCACGACACGGAGGGCACCATAGGACAGCACCAATAAAAAACATGCAACTCAAACCAATCAAGACATCAATTAACCCATAGGACAAAACGGATCTACTCAAACATCATAGGATAGCCATACATCATTGAGAAATATTATATAGTGTTGAGCACCATGTTTAAGTAGAGATTACAGCGGGTAAAAGACGGGTTACACCGCTGCATAGAGGGGGCAAGAGTTGGTGATGAGGGCGATGAAGTTGTTGGTGTAGATCACGGTGATGATGATGGCCCCAGCGGCGTTCCGGCGCCACCGGAAGCAAGGGGAGAGAGCTCCCCTCCTTATTATTCTTCCTTGACCTTCTCCCTAGATGGGAGAAGGGTTTCCCCTATGGTCCATGGCCTCCATGGCGTGGGAGGGGCGAGAGCCCCTTCGAGATTGGATCTGTCTCTCTGTCTCTCTCTGTTTCTGCGCTTCGAGATTCTGCCCTTTCACCGTTTCTTATATATTCGGATATCCGTAACTCCTATTGGATTGAAACCTTCGCCACGATTTTTTTTCCTGAAAATTAGCTTTCTTGCAGCCAAAGAAGAGCAGCAACCGCCTTACGAGGTGCCCACAAGGGTCAGGGGTGCGCCCCCTGCCTCATGGCCCCCTCGGGCACCGTCTCGCGTTGATTCTTCTTCCCAAATATCACAAATATTTCAAAAATATGCTCCATCCGTTTTATCCCATTTGGACTCTATTTGATATGGGTTTTCTGCGAAACATAAAATATGCAACAAGCAGGAACTGGCACTGGGCACTGGATCAATATGTTAGTCCCAAAACTAATATAAAAAGTTGCCAAAAGTATATGAAAGTTGTAGAATATTGGCATGGAACAATCAAAAATTATAGATACGACTAAGACGTATCAGCATCCCCAAGCTTAATTCCTACTCGTCCTCAAGTAGGTAAATGATAAAAAGATAATTTTTGATGTGGAATGCTACCTAGCATAATCTTGATCATATGTCTAATCATGGCATGAATATTAAGACACGAGTGATTCAAAGCAATAGTCTATCATTTGACAAAAAAACAATAATACTTAGGGCATCCCAACAAGCAATCATGTCTTTCAAAATATCAATGCTTCAGAATGTTATCCCTACAAAATCATATAGTCTTGTATGCTCCCTTTTCTTAACACAAGGTACCCCTCATGCCTATCCCGGTGTCAGCCAAGCAATTGGTTCATACTTTTTAACGCGCTTCAGCTTTTTCAACCTTCATGCAATACATGAGCGGAAGCCATGGATATAGCACTATAGGTGGAATAGAATATGATGGTGGAGGTTATGTGGAGAAGACAAAAAGGAGAAAGTCTCACATCGACGCGGCTAATCAACGGGCTATGGAGATGCCCATCAATTGATGTCAATGCGAGGAGTAGGGATTGCCATGCAACAGATGCACTAAGAGCTATAAGTGTATGAAAGCTCAAACTGAAACTAAGTGGGTGTGCATCCAACTTACTTGCTCATGAAGACCTAGGGCATTTGAGGAAGCCCATCGTTGGAATATACAAGCCAAGTTCTATAATGAAAATTCCCACTAGTATATGAAAGTGACAATATAGGAGACTCTCTATATGAAGAACATGGTGCTAGTCTGAAGCACAAGTGTGGTAAAAGGATAGTAACATTGCCCCCTTTTTTCTTATTTTTTGGGCGGGCCTCTTTGGCCCCCTTTTTTATTTAGGATTCTTTGGCCTCTCCCTTTGGGGGGGGGGGGGACAATGCTCTAATAATGATGATCATCACACTTTTATTTACTTACAACCCAATATGGCAACTCGATACTAGAACAAAAATATGATTCTATATGAATGCCTCCGGTGGTGTACCGGGATGTGCAATGATCTAGCATAGCAGAGATATCAAAAAAATGGACAAGCCATGAAAACATCATGCTAGCTATCTTACGATCATGCAAGGCAATATGACAATGAATGCTCAAGTCATGTATATGATGATGATGGAAGTTGCATGGCAATATATCTCGGAATGGCTATGGAAATGCCATGATAGGTAGGTAAGGTGGCTGTTTTGAGGAAGATATAAGGAGGCTTATGTGTGATAGAGCGTATCATATCACGGGGTTTGGATACACCAGCAAAGTTTGCACCAACTTTTGAGGTGAGAAAGGGCAATGCATGATACCGAGGAGGCTAGCAATGATGGAAGGGTGAGAGTGTGTATAATCCATGGACTCACATAAGTCATAAAGAACTCATATACTTATTCCAAAAGTTTATTAGCTGTCACGCCCAATATGCGACCCTATCCTAAAGGAACTTGAAGGTCCCACCAAGGATAGAAGCGCATATTAGAGACGCTTTTGCAAGGTGGATATCATTACATCGTACCATTACATAATAGTTGGGGATACGTACAAGAGGCATACAATGCCACATGAATACAACATCATCATACACAACAGCAACATCCGACTACGGATGAAACATAAACAGAAACTCAAACGACATTCACCCTACGAGCTCAGGCTGCCGACCTGGAACCTATCTCCTGATCGAAGAAGAAGGAGAAGAAGAACTCCAAACAAGTAAACATCGCTCTTGCGTCATGATCATCGCATTACCTGCACCTGCAACTGTTGTTGTAGTAATCTGTGAGCCACGAGGACTCAGCAATCCCATTACCATGGGTATCAAGACTAGCAAAGCTTAATGGGTATGGAAAGGATAAGTGGTGAGGTTACAGCAGCGACTAAGCATATATGGTGGCTAACATACGCAAATAAGAGAGAGGAGAGAAGCAAACGGAACGGTCAAGAAGCTAGAAGTGATCAAGAAGTGATCCTGAAACTACTTACGTTCATACATAACACAAACCGTGTTCACTTCCCGGACTCCGCCGAAAAGAGACCATCACGGCTACACACGCGGTTGATGCATTTTAATTCAAATCTGGTGTCAAGTTCTCTACAACCGGACATTAACAAATTCCCATCTTCCACATAACCGTGGGCACGGCTTTTGAAAATTTAAACCCTGCAGGGGTGTCCCAACTTAGCCCATTATAAGCTCTCATGACCAACGAAGGATATTCCTTCTTTGGGAAGACCCGATCGGTCTTGGAATCCTGGTTACAAGACATTTCGGCAATGGTAAAACAAGACCAGCAAGACCGCTGGAATGTGCCGACAAATCCTAATAGGAGCTGCACATATCTCGTTCTCAGGGCACACCAGATGGGCAAGACGTCGGGTTGGCATAGACCCTGGTTGCCCAGGGGGCGTTGGACATTGCCCGGTTCAGACCAACACTTAGAGAAGCACTGGCCCGGGGGGGTTTAAAATAAAGATGACCCTTGAGTTAATTACTCCCAAGGGAAAGGTAATAGGTTGTTAGGCAAATGTAAAACCAAAGTTGGGCCTTGCTGGAGGAGTTTTATTCAAAGCGAACTGTTAAGAGGTTCCCATACACCCGACCGCGTAAGGAACACAAAATCAAGGAACATAACACCGGTATGACAGAAACTAGGGCGGCAAGAGTGGAACAAAACACCGGGCATAAGGCCGAGCCTTCCACCCTTTACCAAGTATATAGATGCATTAATTAAATAAGAGATATTGTGATATCCCAACATAATCATGTCCATCATGGAGCAATCTTTGACTTCACCTGCAACTAACAACGCTATAAGAGGGGCAGAGCAAAGCGGTAACATAGCCAAGCAACGGTTTGCTAGGAAGGGTGAAAAAGGTTAGAGGACGATATGGCAATTTGAGAGGCTTGGTAAACAAGTGATAGGTAGCGCAGCATAGCGATAGAACAAAGCAACTAGCATAGCAATGATAGTAGTGAGATCTAGAATAACGGTCATCTTGCCTGAAATCCCACTAGGAAGAAGAACGAGGCCATGAAGAAGACGAACGGGCGAAGACGAACCAAGCGTAGTCGAACGAATCCTCACGGTCGCAACGAAACAAGAACTAGCGAGAAGGAGCACAATCGGAAAGAAGCAAACAACAAGGTAAACATACAACACATAAACATGACATGATGCACAACCAAGTATGATGCATGACAAAGTCTATATGGTGCTACTAATGGCAAGTTATGATGCAAACAAGAACAACACATCAAAGCAAGTTTAAACGAGGCCGGAAACAACATGTAGCAAATCCGGCAAGTCCTCGTATGCAAATTTCGAAATGGGTCCAGACCTAAATAAACCTTATGTTCAAGTTGTTAAACAGCAAGTTACGATGCACCAAGAAAATTTACACGAAATTCTAGTTAAGTTACATATAAAGTTCATTTAGTTCGGAGCTACGGCCTAGAAGATATGAGCAAAACAAGTTAAACATGGCATTGATGCAAAATGCATTCAAACATCAAGCAAACACTCTAAAAACAAGGGTTCAACATGACATGATGAAACTACATGCAATTATAAGCAAGTTTCATATATAGCATGCTCAAAACGGAGCAACGGTGCAACACATACACTCCAAACAAGTTATAACAACAATCTTGCCAAAACAGCAAGTAGGCACTTTGCAAACATCAAAATAACATGCTACAGGAATCTTATGAACACAAACTTGACATGCACTTCATGTATAGATAACATAATTCAAATGTCATTAAAGGTTCAGGTTCATAGGCATCAAGATTAAACCAATATGATCAATGCAAAATGCAACTTTGTAATACAGCAGCATATACATGAGCAGCATTAAAAAGATGGCAACTTGAGAGCAAGAAAAAGACAAGCTACAGCAAGTTTATATAACAACTAGGGGCATCAAATTAAAGTACACATAACAAAAAGAAAATAACATCATAGCATCATAAACATATGGCTCATGGATTAGTAGGAACCAACATCACAAGATTGAATGTTGAAACAGTTTCAGCAAGTGTAAAACAACAACATTATTATAGCATATTTGCAAGCATGAAATAGAGGCATATGACATCCAAAATTAGCAAACATGGCATGTGAACAAATTAATAATAGCATACTACAATTCATGTAATTGGAGTATCTCCAGAATAGGCATGGATCACTCAATAACAAGCTCACAACAAGGCATCATGAAGTTAACAGGAATCTGGAACATTATGTAAGCATGTTCATGTCAATGAAAACATATTCTACAGGACATATATTAGGCATCAAAAGGTATGGCATTATATATCATACCATATACAACAAAACATCTCAAATAAGCATCTCCAGATTATGCATGGATTAATTGGTAGCATCAAGCAAAGATAGCATCATGATATAGCAGTTTCAGCATTGACTGAAAGTTAACAACAAGTATCCCACTTCACAAGCTTGATGCACTCAGTACAGGGCATATAAAAATACATGGATTGCACCACTCCAAAGATGGCATAATTATTCTCCTAAAACATGTAGACATCATGCTCATAGGGTGCACACACAAAATGCAATAAATATGACAAATCAGCAAATTACAGCAGTTTTCAGCAGTTAACAGCAACATGCACTTTTGCAACAGGGATTAAGATGTGAATATGCATCCTAACATGAACTAAAAGCACGCCAACATGTATAACATGAAGAGAAGAACATGTGAATATCAAGATCATCATCATAGCACCAACAGGGACAAAGTTGTGGCACTCACAAGATGCACAAATGATGTTATCAATCAGCAGATTACCGCAGTTTATATCATATAACAGTTTTGCAACAAAGACTAAGGCATCAAAATGAACTCAAATAAGCATGCCACAATGAAACAAAATGAAGATCATCTCGCAGTGAACAATTTGTCGTATCAAACACTCCAAACGAAGCTACATGCAAAACGTTACAAGAAATCAAATATGCACACATGCTGTAGATTTTCCCAGACTTGCAAAAAAATGGGTCCGAGCGCGGGATAACTAAATGATGCACGAGGCGGGATTTTGCGGCTTCTCACCAGAGCGGGCTGAGGCCCAGGGTCGGCGGGGAAGTCGGGTGGTGGCGGCGGACATGTCCGTCAGTGGCGAGGGGAAAAGTCCGGTGGCGCGAGGGGAAGGAGGCAAGGGTTAGGGTAGGATTCATCCGGAAATTTCGGGGGAGGGGGTGTTTATATAGGCATAATGAGCTAGGAGTGTCCAAATGAGGAGCGGTTTTCGCCCACACGTTCATGATCAAACACCTGAGAGCATGGAGGGGAGTTACATGGGCTAGGTGGGCTGTGTGAAGAGGTGCTGGGCAGCAAAGTGAAGGGGGTTTCGGTTAACTCGGTTAACTGTTGGGGCATCAAACGACCTCCAAATGGACCGAAATTTGACGGGCGGTCTACCGGTGATATACCAAGGACACTCGGCAAATCTTGGCCCATTCCGAGAATGTTTTTCGGCGGCTCACAAAACAAGGTCTGAGAGGGGCGACAGGCGCGTGCGAGTGTGCCTGTGCTCAGAACGGACAACGGAAAGAACCGGGGGAACCCGAGCGGATGCAAGTTTAGAAAAATATGCAGATGAAATGCAGATGATGACATGGCAAAGTGCAACACGCAAGCAAATGACATGGCAACAATGGCGAATAACTGGATGACACCTGGCGCATCGGATTCGGGGCGTTACAACTCTCCTCCACTAACAGGAGATCTCGTCCCGAGATCTTAGGAACGAGACAAAAGAGAAAGAGGAAGAGGTGAAGTAAGAACGCAAGAGAAAACATGAAACAAGTCGAGAGCACTCGGGTATAAAAGATGAACGACGAATATGACGAGAATCAAATGCTCATGGAAACAAGATAGACTATGAAACTACTCCAGTTAGAATAAGATAGAAAAGGAATGAATAAAAGAATTTGGGTAGCACTCCGATTGAAAATGGAAGGAATATAACATGAACTTCACAAGATAGGATGGCACTTCATGAGATGAACAATGCAATGCCTCCGGAAGAATTGAAAGAATGGAATGAAACAAACTTAGAAGGAAGGATTAAACGGAGTTGTTGAGAAAATCAACAAGGAAAGAATAAGCTTGTTGTGGACTTATCAAAAACAACTCAAAACTTAAGGTGAAATTTTACCACAACCAATGTCTGAATAGCTGAGAAAAATGAAAAAAATGCAAAACTCCACTTTAGGAGAAAATGGAGAATTATTTGCACTTCGAGATGCGAGAAGAAAAGATACTTGAACTCCACCAACAAGAATCTTGATGAACTCTTGAAGAGTGAATTAAATCATGAAGAACCACCATGAAGAACTCCGGTGACAAAAGGATGATGAGATAGAATGAAGGATGAAAGAAGAAGATTAAAGCTTGCGGTGATTTAGATGGAGGTTCCGACAAAATGATCGAGGAAATTTGAACTCCGGAAAAGAAAAGATGAAAACACTTGGAACTAGAATTTATTCATCAAGAACAAAATCCGAAGGAAGGGATTAATCACTTGGAAGAAATAAGAATAAGATTTATTGTATGCTTAACGTTCATCAAATTAAACTGATGGCAAGCAATGGATTTTGCATACTACTTATTCTTATTGGAAAAGGATTAAGGGGGATATAGCACAAAACTTGAGAAAGTCTTCATGAACCACCGGTAGGATTGGAAAGAACGAATGGATTGAATGATAATCAAGGAAAAAGAATCTTGAATGAACCACCATAAGAATTGGAAATTGACTGGTGAAAGGGAATGAATCACCAGGAAGAATTAGAAGATCAAAGATGCTTGAGGGGATTTAGATGGAAAAGAATAAAGAGACGACGAGCCGATTAAAGAACACTTGAACGAAGCGCCGGGATAATTGGATAATGACAGCTAAAATGTGAGAGCGAAGAATTCTTCTGGAATGATGCCTCTGGTGAAGCGAAACAGAAATCAACTCCTGAAATACTCTAGATAGGTCAGAACAGAATATCTAACAATTGAAATAATTCGATAGGATAACATGAAGCTAGAACCACGAATCTTCGAGAGAATGGGCAAGATTTAGAGGAAAAACTCTTCTTCTACCTTCAACTGACAACGAGGAACACCACCAAAATTACTGAGATACTCCGGGAGAATGAAAACCAAAGAGGTTGAGCCAACAATGAAATGATTTGAAATCGATCTTGGAAAGGCATCTGACTGATGGAATTCATTCTTACGTCAAACTCCGAAAAGAATTAGGAATGGCTCCGGAATAATTAGAAGAGTTGGGTAAGATCCTGGGAAAAGACTTGTGGGTTAGAGCCCACTAAAAAGAAAACACCGTTGGAAAGGATTGTTGAAGAGATAGATGATGCACTGGAATAATTGATATATTTGAATGAGGTGACAACCCCAAATTAATTGAACACAGACGAATCTTCTGAGATGTCTTGAGCACTCCGGAAGGATAAACTGGTGAGAGGCGACCGAGCAGCCCAATATGCGACCCTATCCTAAAGGAACTCGAAGGTCCCACCAAGGATAGAAGCGCATATTAGACACGCTTTTGCAAGGTGGATATCATTACATCGTACCACTACATAATAGTTGGGGATACATACAAGAGGCATACAATGCCGCATGAATACAACATTATCATACACAAGAGCAACATCCGACTACGGATGAAACACAAATAGAAACTCAAACGACATTCACCCTGCGAGCCTAGGCTGCCGACCTGGAACCTATCCCTTGATCGAAGAAGAAGCAGAAGAAGAACTCCAAACAAGTAAACATCGCTCTCACATGATGATCATCGCATTACCTGCACATGCAACTATTGTTGTAGTAATCTGTGAGCCACGAGGACTCAGCAATCCCATTACCATGGGTATCAAGACTAGCAAATCTTAATGGGTATGGAAAGGATAAGTGGTGAGGTTGCAGCAGCGACTAAGCATATATGGTGGCTAACATACGCAAATAAGAGCGAGGAGAGAAGCAAACGGAACGGTCGAGAAGCTACAAGTGATCAAGAAGTGATCCTGAAACTACTTACATTCATACATAACACAAGCGATGTTCACTTCCCGGACTCCGCCGAAAAGAGACCATCACAGCTACACACGCGGTTGATGCAGTTTAATTCGAATATGGTGTCAAGTTCTCTACAACCAGACATTAACAAAATCCCATCTGCCACAAAACTGCGAGCACGGCTTTCGAAAGTTTAAACCCTGCAGGGTGTCCCAACTTAGCCCATGATAAGCTCTCACGAGCAATGAAGGATATTCCTTTTCCCAGGAAGACCCGATCAGTCTCGGAATCCCGGTTACAAGACACTTCGGCAATGGTAAAACAAGACCAGCAAGATCGCCCGGATGTTACGACAAATCCCGATAGGAGCTGCACATATCTCGTTCTCAGGGCACACCAGATGGGCAAGACGTCGGGTTGGCATAGACCCTGGTTGCCCAGGGGGCGTCGGACATCGCCCGGTTCGGACCAACACTTAGAGGAGCACTGGCCCGGGGGGTTTAAAATAAAGATGACCCTCGGGTTAATTACTCCCAAGGGAAAGGTAATAGGTTGTTAGGCAAATGAAAAACCAAAGTTGGGCCTTGCTGGAGGAGTTTTATTCAAAGCGAACTGTCAAGGGGTTCCCATACACCCGGACGTGTAAGGAACACAAAATCAAGGAACATAACACCGGTATGACGGAAACTAGGGCGGCAAGAGTGGAACAAAACATCGGGCATTAGGCCGAGCCTTCCACCCTTTGCCAAGTATATAGATGCATTAATTAAATAAGAGATATTTTGATATCCCAACATAATCCTGTCCATCATGGAGCAATCTTCGACTTCACCTGCAACTAACAACGCTATAAGAGGGGCTGAGCAAAGCGGTAACATAGCCAAGCAACGGTTTGCTAGGAAGGGTGAAAAAGGTTAGAGGACGACATGGCAATTTGGGAGGCTTGGTAAACAAGTGATAGGTAGCGCAGCATAGCGATAGAACGAAGCAACTAGCATAGCAATGATAGTAGTGAGATTAAAGATAATGGTCATCTTGCCTAAAATCCCGCTAGGAAGAAGAAAGAGTCCATGAAGAAGACGAACGGGCAAAGACGAACCAAGCGTAGTCGAACGAATCCTCACGGTCGCAACGAAACAAGAACTAGCGAGAAGGAGCACAACCAGAAAGAAGCAAACAACAAGGTAAACACACAACACATAAACATGACATGATGCACAACCAAGTATGATGCATGACAAAGTCTGTATGGTGCTACTCACGTCAAGATATGATGCAAACAAGAACAACACATCAAAGCAAGTTTAAACGAGTCCGGAAACAACATATAGCAAATCTGGCAAGTCCTCATATGCAAATTTCGAAATGGGTCCAGACCGGAATAAACCTTATGTTCAAGTTATTAAACAGCAAGTTACGATGCACCAAGATGATTTACATGAAATTCTAGTCAAGTTACATATAAAGTTCATTTAGTTCGGAGCTACGGCCTAGAAGATATGAGCAAAACAAGTTAACCATGGCATTGATGCAAAATGCATTCAAACATCAAGCAAACACTCTCAAAACAAGGGTTAAACATGACATCATGAAACTATATGCAATTCTAAGCAAGTTTCATATATAGCATGCTCAAAACGGAGCAACGGTGCAACACATACACTCCAAACAAGTTATAACAATCTTCCCAAAACAGCAAGTAGGCACTTTGCAAACATCAAAACAACATGCTACAGGAATCTTATGAGCACAAACTTGACATGCACTTAATATACAGAAACATACTTTAAATATCATTAAAGGTTCAGATTCATAGGCATCAAGATTAAACCAATATGATCAATGCAAAATGCAACTTTATAACACAGCAGCATATACATGAGCAGAGTTAAAATGGTGGCAACTTGAGAGCAAGAAAGAGACAAGCTACAGCAAGTTTATATAACAACCAGGGGCATGGAATTAAATTACACATAACAAAAAGCAAATAACATCATGTAATCATAAACATATGGCTCATGGATTAGTAGGAACCAACATCACAAGATTGAATGTTGAAACAGTTTCAGCAAGTGTAAAACAGCAACATTATTATAGCATATTCGCAAGCGTGAAACAGAGGCATATTACATCCAAAATTAGCAAACATGGCATGTGAGCAATGTACTCATAGTATACTACAATTCATGTAATTAGAGTATCTCCATAATAGGCATGGAACACTCAATAACAAGCTCACAACAAGGCATCATGAAGTTAACAGGAATTTGGAACATTATGTAAGCATGTTCATGTCAATGAATACATATTCTACCGGACATATATGAGGCATCAAAAGACATGGAATTATAGAGCATAATATAGAAAACAAACAATCTCAACTAATCATCTCCATATTATGCAAATATTAATTGGTAGCATCAAGCAAATATAGCATCATGATATAGCAGTTTCAGCATTGACAGAAAGTTAACAGCAAGTAGCCCACTTCACAAGCTTGATGCACTCACTACAGGGCATATAAAAATGCATGGATTGCACCACTCTAAAGATGGCATAATTATGCTCCTAAAACATGTATACATCATGCTCATAGGGTGCATACACAAAATGCAACAAAAATGACAAATTAGCAAGTTACCGCAGTTTTCAACAGTTAACAGCAACATGCACTTTTACAACAGGGATTAAGATGTCAATACGCATCCTAACATGAATTAAAAGCACAACAACGTGTAGAGCATGAAGGGAAGAACATTTTAATATCAATATCATCATCACAGCATCAACAGGGACAAAGTTGTAGCACTCACAAGATGCACAAATGATGTTATCAATCAGCAGATTATCACAGTTTATATCATATAGCAGTTTTGCAACGAAGACTAAGGCATAAAAATAAACTCAAACAAGCATGCCACAATGGAATGAAATGAAGAGCATCTCATAGTGAACACTTTGAGATATCAAACACTCCAAACGGAGCAACATGCGAAAAGTTACAAGCCATCAAAGATGCACACATGCTGTAGATTTTCCCAGACGGCAAAAAACGGGTCCGAGCGTGGGATAACCAAATGATGCACAGGGCGGGATTTTGCAGCTTCTCACCAGAGTGGGCCGAGGCCCAGGGTCGGCAG
This sequence comes from Triticum aestivum, assembly GCF_018294505.1. Taxonomy (NCBI): domain Eukaryota; kingdom Viridiplantae; phylum Streptophyta; class Magnoliopsida; order Poales; family Poaceae; genus Triticum; species Triticum aestivum. The sequence continues at coordinate 120,014,798 of NC_057813.1, forward strand.
GGAAGTCGGGTGGTGGCGGTGGACATGTCCGTCGGTGGCGGGGGAAAAGTCCGGCAGCGCGAGGGGAAGGAGGCAAGGGTTAGGCTAGGATTCATCCGGAATTTCGAGGGACGGGGGGTGTTTATATAGGCATAGGGAGCTAGGAGTATCCAAATGAGGAGCGGTTTTCACCCACACGATCGTGATCGAACGGTGGAGAGCATGGAGGGGAGTTAGAAGGGCTAGGTGGGCTGCGTGAAGAGGTGCCGGGATGCAAAGCGAAGGCGGTTTCGGTTAACTCGATTAACCGTTGGGGCATCAAACGACCTCCAAATGGACCGAAATTTGACGGGTAGTCTACCGGTGATATATCAAGGCCACTTGGTAAATCTCGGCCCATTTCGAGAATGTTTTTCGGTGGCTCACAAAACAAGGTCCTAGAGGGGCGACGGGCGCGTGCGAGTGTGCCTGTGCTCAGATCGGACAACGGAAAGAACCGGGGGAACCCGAACGGATGCAAGTTTAGAAAAATATGCAGATGAAATGCAGATGATGACATGGCAAAGTGCAACACGCAAGCAAATGACATGGCAACGATGGCGAATAACTGGATGACACCTGGCGCATCGGATTCGGGGCGTTACAACTCTCCTCCACTAACAGGAGATCTCGTCCCGAGATCTTAGGAACGAGACAGAAGAGAAAGAGGAAGAGGTGAAGTAAGAACGCAAGAGAAAACATGAAACAAGTCGAGAGCACTCGGGTATAAAAGATGAACGACGAATATGACAAGAATCAAATGCTCATGGAAACAAGATAGACTATGAAACTACTCCAGTTAGAATAAGATAGAAAAGGAATGAATAAAACAATTTGGGCAGCACTCCGATTGAAAATGGAAGGAATATAACATGAACTTCACAAGATGGGATGGCACTTGATGAGATGAACAATGCAATTCCTCCGGAAGAATTGAAAGAATGGAATGAAACGAACTTAGACGAAAGGATTGAACGGAGTTGTTGAGAAAATCAACAACAAAAGAATAAGCTTGTTGTGGACTTATCAAAAACAACTCAAAACTTGAGGTAAAATTTTACCACAACCAATGTCTGAATAGCTGAGAAGAACGAAGAAATGCAAAACTCCACTTTAGGAGAAAATGGAGAATTATTTGCACTTCGAGATGCGAGAAGAAAAGATACTTGAACTACTCCAACAAGAATCTTGATGAACTCTTGAAGAGTGAATTAAATCATGAAGAACCACCATGAATAACTCCGGTGACAAAAGGATGATGAGATAGAATGAAGGATGAAAGAATAAGATTAAAGCTTGCGGGGATTTAGATGGAGGTTCCGATGAAATGACCGAGGAAATTTGAACTCCGAAAAAGAAAAGATGAAAACACTTGGAACTAGACTTTATTCATCAAGAACAAACTCCGAAGGAAGGGATTAATCACTTGGAAGAAATAAGAATAAGATTTATTGTATGCTTAACCTTCATCAAATTAAATTGATGGCAAGCAATGGATTTTGCATACTACTTATTCTTATTGGAAAAGGATTAAGGGGGATATAGCACAAAACTTGAGAAAGTCTTCATGAACCACCGGTAGGATTGGAAAGGACGAATGGATTGAATGATAATCAAGGAAAAAGAATCTTGAACGAACCACCGTAAGATTTCGAAATTGACTGATGAAAGAGAATGAATCACCGGGAAGAATGAGATGATCAAATATGCTTTAGGGGATTTAGATGCAAAAGAACAAAGAGACAACGAGCCGATTAAAGAACACTTGAACGAAGCGCCGTGATAATTGGATAACGATAGCTGAAATGTGAGAGCGAAGAATTCTTCCGGAATGATGGCCTCCGGTGAAGAAAAACAGAAATCAACTCCTGAAATACTCTAGATAGGTTAGAACAGAATATCTGACAATTGGAATAATTCGATAGGATAACATGAAGCTAGAACCACGAATCTTCAAGAGAATGGGCAAGATTTAGAGGAAAAACTCTTCTTCTATCTTCAACTGACGACGAAGAATGCCACCAAAATTACTGAGATACTCCGGGAGAATGAAAAGCAAAGAGATTGAGCAAACAATGAAATGATTTTAAATCGATCTTGGAAAGGCATCTGACTGATGAAATTCATTCTTACGTCAAACTCCGAAAAGAATTAGGAATGGCTCTGGAATAATTAGAAAGTCGGGTAAGATTCTGGGAAAAGACATGTGGGTTAGGGCCCACTAAAAAGAAAACATCATTGGAAAGGATTGTTGAAGAGATAGATGATGCACCGGAACAATTGATATATTTGAATGAGGTGACAACCTCGAATTAATTGGAACACAGACGAATCTTCTAAGATGTCTTGAGCACTCCAGAAGGATAAACTGGCGAGAGGCGAACGAGCAGCCCAATATGCGACCCTATCCTAACGGAACTCGAAGGTCCCACCAAGGATAGAAGTGCATATTAGAGACGCTTTTGCAAGGTGGATATCATTACATCGTACCATTACATAATAGTTGGGGATACATACAAGAGGCATACAATGCCACATGAATACAACATCATCATACACAAGAGCAACATCCAACTACGGATGAAACACAAACAGAAACTCAAACGACATTCACCCTGCGAGCCCAGGCTGCCGACCTGGAACCTATCCCCTGATCGAAGAAGAAGAAGAAGAAGAACTCCAAACAATTAAACATCGCTCTCGCGTCATGATCATCGCATTACCTGCACCTGCAACTGTTGTTGTAGTAATCTGTGAGCCACAACGACTCAGCAATCCCATTACCATGGGTATCAAGACTAGCAAAGCTTAATGGGTATGGAAAGGATAAGTGGTGAGCTTGCAGCAGCGACTAAGCATATATGGTGGATAACATACGCAAATAAGAGCGAGGAGAGAAGCAAACGAAACAGTCGAGAAGCTAGAAGTGATCAAGAAGTGATCCTGAAACTACTTACGTTCATACAAAACACAAACCGTGTTCACTTCCCGTACTCCACCAAAAAGAGACCATCACGGCTACACACGCGGTTGATGCATTTTAATTCGAATCTGGTGTCAAGTTCTCTACAACCGGACATTAACAAATTCCCATATGCCACATAAATGTGGTTACGGATTTTGAAAGTTTAAACCCTGCAGGGGTGTCCCAACTTAGCCTATTATAAGCTCTCACGACCAAAGAAGGATATTCCTTCTCCCGGGAAGACCCGATCAGTCTCGGAATCCCAGTTACTAGACATTTTGGCAATGGTAAAACAAGACTAGAAAGACCGTCCGAATGTGCCGACAAATCCCGATAGGAGCTGAACATATCTCGTTCTCAGGGCACACCAGATGGGCAAGACGTCGGGTTGGCATAGACCCTGGTTGCCCAGGGGGCGTCGGACATCGCCTGGTTCGGACCAACACTTAGAGGAGCACTGACCCGGGGGGGTTTAAAATAAAGATGACCCTCGGGTTAATTACTCCCAAGGGAAAGGTAATAGGTTGTTAGGAAAATGAAAAACCAAAGTTGGGCCTTGCTGGAGGAGTTTTATTCAAAGCGATTTGTCAAGGGGTTCCCATACACCCGGCCGCGTAAGGAACGCAAAATCAAGGAACATAACACCGGTATGACGGAAACTAGGGCGGCAAGAGTGGAACAAAACATCGGGCATTAGGCCGAGCCTTCCACCCTTTACCAAGTATATAGATGCATTAATTAAATAAGAGATATTTTGATATCCCAACATAATCCTATCCATCATGGAGTAATCTTCGACTTCACCTGCAACTAACAACGCTATAAGAGGGGCTGAGCAAAGCGGTAACATAGCCAAGCAACGGTTTGCTAGGAAGGGTGAAAAAGGTTAGAGGACGACATGGCAATTTGGGAGGCTTCGTAAACAAGTGATAGGTAGCGCATCATAGTGATAGAACAAAGCAACTAGCATAGCAATGATAGTAGTGAGATCCAGGATAATGGTCATCTTGCCTGAAATCCCGCTAGAAAGAAGAACGAGTCCATGAATAAGATGAACGGGCGAAGATGAACCAAGCATAGTCGAACGAATCCTCACGGTCGCAACGAAACAAGAACTAGCGAGAAGGAGCACAACCAGAAAGAAGCAAACAACAAGGTGAACACACAACACATAAAACATGACATGATGCACAACCAAGTATGATGCATGACAAACTCTATATGGTGCTACTCATGGCAAGAGATGATGCAAACAAGAACAACACATCAAAGCAAGTCTATACGAGGCTGGAAACAACATATAGCAAATCCGGCAAGTCCTCATATGCAAATTTTGAAATGGGTCCAGACCTGAATAAACCTTATGTTCAAGTTGTTAAACAGCAAGTTACGATGCACCAAGATGATCTACATGAAATTTTAGTCAAGTTACATATAAAGTTCATTTAGTTCGGAGCTACGGACTAGAAGATATGAGCAAAACAAGTTAAACATGGCATTGATGCAAAATGCATTCAAACATCAAGCAAACACTCTCAAAACAAGGGTTCAACATGACAAGATGAGACTACATGCAATTCGAAGCAAGTTTCATATATAGCATGCTCAAAACGGAGGAACGGAGCAACACATACACTCCAAACAAGTTATAACAACAATCTTCCCGAAACAGCAAGTAGGCACTTTGCAAACATCAAAACAACATACTACATGAATCTTATGAGCACAAACTTGACATGCACTTCATATAGAGATAACATAAATCAAATATCATTAAAGTTTCAGGTTCATAGGCATCAAGATTAAACCAATATGATCAATACAAAATGCAACTTTATAACACAACAGCATATACATGAGCAGAGTTAAAATGATGACAACTTGAGAGCAAGAAAGAGACAAGCTACAACAAGTTTATATAACAACCTGTCGGTGTAATAGAATAGGGGAACCCTAGTACCCCGAACTTGTGCACGGGCAGTTGCAGCGCCCCGCGGCAAGGCTTGCCGGGTGACCGCCAAGGTCCTCCGTGGTTCCCTTGGAGCCATTCAAGAACAAAGTATTTAAGCTCAGGAGACAAGGCCCCGGCAAGAGGAGCTTGCCGGGAAGGCCAACCAAGGCATCCCGAGGCCCGGTGAGCGACAAGCTTACGGACCCGACAAGATAACGGTCGCGGCAAGGCGCTTGCCGCGGCAGGCGGCCACCCTGCACCCACGCTCCAGCACATCCACCAACGTGTCGCTCTGGGGGCCTTTCCAGGCGCGCGTGGTGGAAGGCTGTGCAGCCAGCGGTGCGCGGTGGCATGCGGAGCTGACAAGACTGCCATCGTGGCGAGCGGTGGCGTCCCTGACGGTACCTTTCTGCACTGTTTGGGCGACACAGACGGGCATTTAATGCCCTTGTCCCTTGCCGTCAGGGTTAGGTAGGATGCACTGTACAGGTAGCTGTACCAACCACCTCTCTTTTTACACTTTTACCCTTCTCTGCGTTGCCACCTGTCGGTGACCCCTTTAGCGTATAAAAGGAGGCCCATGCGCAACGTAGAGGGGGTTCGGATCATTCGTAAGCCAGCGAACACTTAGCTCTCTCGAGCAAGAACAGAATACAATCAAACAAGCAGCAGTAGGAGGATTATCTCTCCGGAGAGCTCCGAAGCTGGGTAAACTGCTCGTGTGCTTCGCCTCGATCTGCTCTTCGTGCGACCTCCGCCCCCCGCCGAACCGAAAGGGGCCCGGTCCGCCGGCCCCATAGGTGTTTGTGGATCAGTTTCCCCGACATCTTTGGCGCGCCAGGTAGGGGCCGTCGAGATTGCGTGAACCTGATCCGGTGTTCACACGAGCTAGATCTTCATTTTCCTTCATCAACATGCCACCGAAGAAGAAGGCTTCGGAGGCAGCTGTTCCGTCCACGTCGATCCCACCGCCACCGGAGCAAACGGGTGGTGGGGTAGACGTCAGCGGAAGGACGGACGTCGATGAGGAAGCTCACGATGCTGCCAGGCCCAAGGGCAAGGCGGTGCAAACCTCGACGTCCGCGCTTGTTCCGCGCCCATCTCAGGAGGCGCAGGACCGACAGTGTCATGGTACTCGCAGTACCATACGTTTGTTAGGCCAAGATCAAGCTGGTGGATCCCGGGGCGCTCAAGACCAGCATGCACGCCAACGTGCCAGCACGAGCGAGACACGGTCGCCTGGACGGGAAGATGCTCCTTCTAACATAGTTAGAAGTTCGAGCACATCCCGCTCCTCGTGCCGTCCGCCACTGTCACCCACCACTCCGGCAGAAGCTTTGGCGCGAGCTCAACTGCTCCTGGATTACCCTTCGACGTCAGACAACATTGACGAATGGAGGGCCACCATTCAGAGTCTCATCGGCTACGCCAACGGCGACACTCCGCGGCAGCCGAGCGCGTCGCTGCCGTGGCAGGGTTGCCAGGCGCGAGCCGGTGGCGACGAAACTGGTGGGGGTGCAACAACCATGCAATCACCACCCCGAAGGCCAAGATCGCCGACTCGCCGGATCCACATCGACAGCGACTCCACCGCATCGTCGGATCCACGAGCTCGTCGTGATCAACACCAAGTTCTTCACGATCGACAGCAAGAAGACGCTCGTACTCGCATCGAGCGCCGAAGAGAAGCGCGACGTCAATCCGACAAGCGCGCTGGGCCCTCTATTGACATGCATGCACCAGGGGAACCAGGCGACTTGCCGTACGCGGTAGGTTGCCCTGCGTTCACTCGTGAGCTGCGGCAAGTCCAGTGGCCCAGCACAAAGAACTTCAAGCCAGACGTACCGGAGAAGTACGACGGCAAGACGCATCTGTCGGAGTTCCTCAGCATCTACACCATTGCGGTGCAGGCTGCCGGGGGACGGGACGACAAGATCCTTGCCAACTACTTCCCGCTGGTGCTCAAGCCCAACGTCAGATCCTGGCTCATGCACTTGCCGGACAACTCCATATCCTCTTGGGCCGATCTATGCCATCAGTTTGTCGGCGCCTTCACAGGCGGCCACAAGCCTCATGGCCAAGAAAGTGACCTTCATCTGCTCGCTCAGAAGGAAGGAGAGCCCCTGCGCAAGTACATTCAGAGATTCAGCAGCGTACAGCACAACATCCCAGATGTCCACCCTGCCGCGGTAATCAGCGTGTTCCACCAGAACATGCGAAACCGCAGGATGCGGGAGGAGATGGCGATGTGCAAGATCAGAGATGGCAGTGAGCTATATGCCCTGGCCGACAAATGTGCGCGTGCTGAGGAAGGGAGGAGACTCCCCGGAGAGAATATAGGAGCAGGAGGATCTGACAGTGAGGATGCAGCCCCGGCAAGGAAGAACCGGCGGCGAAATAACAGGAAGAAGAAAGGCAAAGAGGTGCTAGTCGCTGAGCAGTCCAGCAAGACGCCCAAAGCTGGCAGCTCCGGCAAGGAGGTTGCCGCGGAGGTGGCGGTCGCCGACAAGCAGGACGGCACCAACAAGCAGTACTGCAAGATCCACCGCACCAAGGGCCACGATCTCCAGAGCTGCAAGAAAGTCGAGCAGCTTGTTGAGCAACAGAAAGCTGAATACGAGCGGCGCAACAAGGAGAAGGCCCAGGAAGGTGCTGGAGGATCCGGCAAGAAACGTCCCGGCCGAGGAGGACGCCGCGGCAAGGCCAAGCAGCGGCAAGGAGACAGACCTCCTCGCGGCCGCGACAAGGATGAAGATGACGACGACGATGAAGACATGGATGATGAGGAGACTGATGAGCAGGAGTTCCAGAAAGCCACAGAGGTCCTGTGCGTTGACGGCGATGCTTCTCTGCATACTTTGCACCGCCAGCTCAAGCAATGGGTGCGGGAAGTTAATGCAGCAGAACCACCCGTCGAGTCACGCAAGCCTCTGAAATGGTCCAGCACGCCTATCATCTTTGATATTGAGGACCACCCCGATCGCATAACTGCGGTCGGGTGCTTGCCGATGTTGGTTTCACCAACTATCCGCAACCTCAAGGTCACCAAGATGCTAGTTGACGGCGGGGCCTGCTTGAACTTGATCTCCTCCACGGTACTCCAGAAACTCCAGATCCCTGACAGCGAGCTCGAAGAGACCGGCACATTCCAAGGAATCAACCCGGGAAGGAGCAAGCCGAAGGGAAAGATTACGTTGCCGGTAACATTTGGCAGCGAGTTAAACTTCAGGACTGAGAGGGTTACGTTTGATGTTGCTGATTTTCCATTACCCTACAATGGGATACTCGGCCGTCTAGCACTCGCCAAGTTCATGGCAGCCTCTCACTATGCATACAATGTTCTGAAGATGCCAGGCCCGATAAGTGTCATCTCTGTCCCTGGCGACAAGAAGGATGCCCTTATCTGCGCCGACAAGATCTACCGGGAAGCAGCAGCCGCAACAGATCACAAATCACATGCCACTGAAGCTCCCGGGGGGAAGCAGAAGACCAAGTCCGGCAAGAGTTCTGATGCCCTCTCCGGCAAGCGCACCTCTTCGGAGTGTTGCGCTACCATCGAGGAAGCACCATCGAGCTCCACCGGCAAGTGTAAGAAGGCAATGGCAGCTCCACCAGAGACCAAGAAGGTGTCCGCCAAGGAGGACGGCACTGGTGGTACTTTCACCATCAGTGCCACTTTCGACCCCAAATAGGAAAGCGCGCTCGTTGCTTTCCTGCGGGCGAATGTCGATGTGTTTGCATGGCAACCGTCTGACATCCCCGGTGTTCCCAGGAAAGTAATTGAGCACCACCTTGCCATCTGTCCTCATGCGCGGCCCGTCAAGCAGAAAGTCAGGAAATAGGCAGTGCAGCGCCAAGAATTCATCGCAGAGGAAATCAAGAAATTGGAAGCAGCAGGCCTTGTCAGAGTAGTACTCCATCCTACATGGTTGGCCAATCCTGTTGTCGTGCGCAAGGCTAGCGGAAAATGGAGGCTTTGTATCGACTTCACTGATGTCAATAAAGCTTGTCCCAAAGACCCATTTCCCTTGCCGCGCATCGATCAGATTGTTGACTCCACGGCCGGATGTGATTTACTCTCATTTCTTGATGCATACTCAGGATACCATCAGATCTTCATGGCAGAAGAGGATGAGGAGAAGACCGCATTCATCACCCCGTGTGGCACGTACTGTTTCGTACGGATGCCTTTCGGTTTGAAGAATGTTGGGTCAACATTTGCAAGGGTAGTCCACCACGCTTTTGAGCCGCAGATGCACAGAAATGTGGAAGCCTACATGGATGACATAGTGGTCAAGAGCAAGGACAGGGCAACCCTGATCCAATATTTGGACGAGACGTTTGCAAATCTGCGCAAGATCAACCTCAAGCTTAACCCTGAGAATTGCGTGTTTGGCGTCCCTTCCGGCAAGCTTCTCGGGTTCTTCGTGTCTCAGCGGGGAATTGAAGCCAATCCCGACAAGATCAAGGCCATTGAGCAGATCGAAGCACCAAAGTGCGTCAAGGATGTACGAAGGCTTGCCGGTTGCGTGGCTGCTCTCAGCAGGTTTATCTCTAGATCTGCTAAGCGCGCCCTGCCGTTTTTCAAAATATTGAAAAAGGCAGGTCCAATGAAATGGACTCCGGAGGCGGAGGCTGCGCTGCAGGACTTGAAGAGATACCTGTCCTCCACTCCGACACTTGTCGCACCTAAGCCACAAGAGAAGTTGCTGTTGTATATAGCGGCAACCAATCAAGTGGTTAGTGTTGCGTTAGTGGCGGAAAGGGAGGCAGATGATGAGCCAGCAACCACGGCAGATGCATCCAACGAGAAGCAGGGGGCTTCGTCGACAAGCTCTGGTCCCGACAAGGATGGATCTGCGCAGGAGCATGATAAGTTGCAGAAGAGAATGGTACAGTGCCCAGTTTACTTTGTCAGTTCCCTTCTGCAGGGGGCTAGATCAAGGTACTCTGGTGTGCAGAAATTGCTTTTCGGCCTCCTCATGGCCTCGAGAAAGCTGCGCCATTACTTCCAAGCACATGAGATCACAGTCGTCACTCGTTTTCTGCTAAAGAGGATACTGCAAAATCCAGAAGCGACAGGCAGGATTGTCGAGTGGGCGCTAGAACTATCAAGCTTTGGCCTAAAGTTTGAAAGTACGTCAACTATCCAAAGCAGAGCATTGGCAGAGTTCATAGCAGAGTGGACGCCAACACAAGACGAAGAAATTCCAGAGACGAGCATCCCCGTCAAGGAAGCGAGCAAAGAGTGGCTGATGTACTTTGATGGTGCCTTCTCGCTGCAAGGCGCCGGTGCGGGCGTGCTGCTTGTCGCACCCACCGGAGAGTACCTCAAGTACGTAGTCCAGATGCACTTTCCCAAGGAGCAAGCAACCAACAATACTGCAGAGTATGAAGGATTGCTTGCCGGTCTCAGGATCGCAGCAGACCTTGGGATCAAGAAGCTCATTGTCAGGGGTGACTCACAGCTTGTCGTCCGCCAAGTGAACAAGAACTATTAGAGTCCGTTGATGGAAGCATATGTTGATGAAGTGAGAAAGCTGGAAGAGCACTTTGACGGCCTACAGATGGAGCATGTTCCGAGAGCTCAGAATGACATTGCTGATGGCCTGTCAAAGTGCGCCGCACTAAAGTTGCCTGTGGAACCAGGGATCTTTATGCTCAAGCTGACTCAACCATCCGTAACACCATCAACAGGACAGAACAAGAAGAGGAAGTTGATTTCTGGTGACTATTTTCCGGCAGAGCTCCCTGAAGCCCCGCCAAGAAAGTCCCCAAGATCAACACCAAGGATGCTGAGGAGCGATTTGCTCCGGCAAGCCTTATGGTTTGTTCTGTCGTAGCAGACGCTCCCGACAAGCTTTGCTCCGGCAAGCTTGCCGGGGAACATCAAGCTCCGGCTGAGCTGCAGGTTCTTGCCGTAGAAGCGGATGTTCCCGCAGCAGCAGATGTGCCTTTAGTCCTTGTTGTCGAGCCACAAGCTCCAGCATGGGCACAGCAGATTGTCCGTTTCCTTCAGATAGGAGAACTTCCCGAAGAACAAGAAGAAGCGGAAAGAGTAGCCCGACAGTCAAGTATGTACTAGTTTGTCGACAGCACACTGTACAGAAGAAGACTCAATGGTGTGAAATTGAAGTGTATTCACCGGGAAGATGGACAAAAGCTGTTGGCAGAGATACATGGAGGCATATGTGGTCACCACATTGGCGCAAGAGCACTTGCCGGCAAAGCGTTCCGGCAAGATTTCTTTTGGCCGACAGCCCTCCAGGATGCAACTGCACAAGTAACCAAGTGTGAAGCGTGCCAGTTCCATTCCAAGCAGATACACCAGCCAGCTCAAGCTCTCCAGACGATCCCTTTATCCTGGCCATTTTCGATCTGGGGGCTCGACATTCTCGGCCCCTTTCCCCGAGCTATCGGGGGCTTTGAGTACTTGTACGTTGCAATCGACAAGTTCACAAAGTGGCCGGAAGTGGAACCAGTGAGGAAGGTGACAGCACAGTCAGTAGTCAAGTTCTTCAGGTCAATTGTTTGCCGTTTCGGGATCCCTAACAGGATCATCACCGACAACGGCACACAATTCACGAGCCGCACCTTCATGCAGTACGTCCAAGATCTTGGCGCCAAGGTCTGCTTCGCTTCTGTTGCTCATCCGAGAAGCAACGGTCAAGCGGAGAGGGCAAATGCTGAAGTGCTGCGCGGGCTCAAGACCAGAACTTTCGACAGGCTGCGCAAGTGCGGAAGAAACTGGATCGAGGAGCTGCCGGTGGTTCTTTGGTCGATTAGGATGACGCCAAATCGAGCCACTGGCCAGACACCTTTCGCTCTAGTCTATGGAGCCGAGGCAGTTCTCCCCACGGAACTCGTATACGGGTCACCTCGAGTGCTCGCTTATGATGAGCTTGAGCGAGAGCAGCTGCGACAAGATGACGCGCTGCTCCTTGAGGAGGATCGTCTTCAGGCTGCTGTACGAGCTGCCCGATACCAGCAAGCTTTGCGCCGCTACCATAGCCGCAAAGTTAAAGCCAGAAGCTTCGAGGAAGGCGACCTTGTTCTTTGGCGCGTTCAGTCCGCCAAGAATTCCAACAAGTTGACGCCGAAGTGGGAAGGCCCTTATCGGGTGAAATGAGTCACTAGGCCCGGCGCTGTCCGCCTTGAGACCGAAGATGGCATTCCGGTGAGCAACTCCTGGAACATTGAGCATCTTCGTAAGTTTTACCCATAGGGCGCGGTTGCCGGAACCTTTTCCGACAACCACCTTTTGTACAAGTCTTGCCGATGTTGCATGTAATCCTTTGTACAAAGCCGGGCGCAGATCCCGTGCATAAGTAAAGCTCATGTGCTCCGCACATCTTGTCAATTTCATGCATTATATAATTTCTTGCATGTGTTATCTGACACTTTGTGCAGCACCTACACCCGGTAAGCAATAACGAGCCGGAAGGCTCCTTATTTTTATTTTTCTCTTCTTTCTTTTTCTCGACAAAGAAAGGAAAGTTTCCCCGCACACAAGTTTGCCGGGGGGGGAAAGGAGAAGATAATGGTATGGACCAGGCATCGTTTAAGGAAGTTTTTCGCCTTGCCAGGAAGCAAACAACAGAAAAGCTAAGTTGCCAAAGTTTGAGCAATCAGTTTTAAATTTTTAAGTTATCTTCCTTGAACGACCGTGCTTTGTATGGAAAACCTGTGCGCGGAGGAACCAACTCGTAGCTAGTTGCGCCCTTACTTTGTTTCGAGTCCGCTCAACAACTTAAGTAAGCTGCGGCTAGTTGCGACAAGGTTTCTTGTCGGAAGCGGCATCGCCAATAGGCTGCTGATGTCCCGCACTCAGCGCTCGCGGCAAAGGTGCCTGCGCCGGCAAGTTCCCTAAAAGCGTAGGGTAGAAACATACAAAGCAGGGTATCTAGTAAAGGAAATAACGTAGCAATTGATAACAGAAATAGAGTTATATTACAAGATAGCTTGTCGCAGCTCTAATAGATTGTTCTCATGACATGGCTAGCAGCGACAAGAAAGAGAAAAAGAAATGGGCGGCCTAGTCTATGCGATCGCCCTCAACCCTCTTAATCTCGCTCACCTTGTCCACAATGGGTGCGATAAGGGCCTTGAGCGCATCCAGATCAGCATCCGGCGGCAAGGACCTGAGGACGTTGGTGAGGTTGAGGCCTGGGTTGTGGAAGGCCACCTTCATTAGCACCTTCTGGAGAGCCCCCGCGCAAATCCTGCACGACTCGTCGGCCAGCTGCTTTGGGATCCTCTCCCGGAGTCGCTGAAGTGCCGTCGCCACGCCCTTGAAGAACAGGCTGAGCTTGGCGCTGGGTTGGAGATGCTCGTCGGAGGGATACCCAAAGTCCTCCATCCCCAGCTGCGCCAGCTCCCCATCGATGGCTGCGGCGATATTCACCAGACCCTCGGTCCAGTGCTCCACAGTCTCTCTAAATGAGTTTTGGGTAACGGCGATGCTCGCCAGCAGCGCCTTGTTGGCCTTGATCTTCTCTGACAAGGTCACCTCTCGCTCCCTGGCGGCGTCCAGCGTCTGAGTCAGCGTAGCCAGCTTCAACTCGAGATCCGCGTTGGAGTCCTTGGCGGTGCTGAGCTCCTTGCTCCTCTCAGCGAGAAGACCTTGCAGCTCACCATGGGCGGCAGCATCCTTCTCACGCTCACGCTTGAGCGCGACAAGCTCCTCGCCGCTCTTCTTGATATTGGCCTCCAGCTGCGCCACCTTCGCCTCCAGCTCTTTCTTGGCGGCCTCAGCAGCTGCGGCAGTGTCCTTTGCTTCCTTGAGCGCCCCGCCAGTCGCTTGCTCGCGCTCGACAAGCTCCTCCTCGTAGCTGCTAAGGTTGGCCTTCCGCTGCACCAACTCGCCTTCTCGCGCGGACTGCTTCTCGGCAGCAAACCTTTGTTCCTCCTCAGCTTCTGCCTTCTCAAGAAGGAAGGTTGTACGCTCCTCGGCGAGTCGCTCCCGCTCATGTGCCAGGGACCAGAGAGCTTCTTGATTGAGGCCCCGGAGCTCCTCCGCGCGTTTCTCCATATCGACTCCCGCCTTCGCGACAAGCGCTTCCCGGGAAGCCAGCTTGGCTTGTCGTGCGCGGTAGAGTGACAGCAGCTTCCGCAGCAGCTGCTCCTCCTCAGGCTCGCCGCTGCTGCTGCTTGGCGCATCGACCAACGATAGCCCGGCGGAGGCGAGCAGCTCCTCATTGAAAGTTTCTCCTTCGACCGGCGCCCTGGAGCTTGACGCCCAGGGAAGCTTGATGAAGATACCTTCGCCGGCCTTCAAGTGGGCGCCGGGCTGGGGCTCTTCGGAGCCTGGCTCCGCGGCAGCGGTGGAGGGATCGGCGGTCGGCGCAGCGCCTGGCGCTCCTGCGGCCTCAGGGCCGTCAGTGCGATCGCCCGACCCCTCGCCAGCTTCTGCAGCGGCAGCCTTGGCGGCCTCTTCGCCGACGGGCTCATCAGCACTGGCCCCTTCTTTGTTGGCGGCGGCGTCGTCGTTGCTGCCATGCACGCCTTCCTCGCCGGCGTCCTCAGTCTCCATTGGCTCCGCGGCAGATGGATCTGAAGAACGAAGAAGGGAGAAAAATCAAGAAAAAATCCAAGAAAGGGAATTCAGAAGAAGAAGAACCCAAGGGAGGTTTTTGGGCAAGGAGTTTACCTGTACCAAGATCTGCAATTGCGGTCTCAGCCGCCGCAGGGTCATTGGTGTTGTCCCTTGCTGGAGAGCTGCCCCTTGCCGGGGAGTTCTCCCTTGCCGGAGAGCGCTCCCTTGCCGGGGACTCCTCCCTTGGCGGCCTAGTCGAAGCAGATGGCACTTCGGGACCAGCTTCCGGGCGCTCCTGGTGAGGCTGTTCTGCTCCTACACAATTCAACAGTCAAGATGTCAGTAGAGAGCACCCATGCGCGCCTGACAGCAAGAAGTGAACTACAAACTTACGCTGGGGGCTGCGCTGGGGGCTGCTTTGGGGAGTGGTTGCAGGGTCCGTCAAGGTGGTCTCAGACACACCCCCTGCTGAGACGGTGGGATCATCCTCGACGACAATCACCGAGGCCTTGGCTCTCTTCGCCGCTCTCTGGGCCAGCGTCCTGAAAAGGAATGGGTTCAGATTGAAGCAAGTCAGAGACAAGATAAAAGCAACAAGATTGAAAAACTACAAGAACACCAAAGAAACTTACTCTTCTTCCTCCTCGTCGGAGCTGAGCGCGGAGAGATCGAAGTCCGGCTCCCCTCCGGTGCGGCGAGGCGGAGGAGTAGGATCCCTTGCCCGCTTGGCAGGGGCGGTGGCGGTGGACCGGGAAGATCCCGCTCCAGTTGCCGCAGCAGCGTGAGGTGCTCCCGTGGCAACATTGCTTGCCGCGGTAGAGCGTGTCGCACGGCTTGGCGGCTGTTGGCTCATTTGCCGCCCCACTACGTCCGCGGCCCTGCGGAGACGCCTTCTTGGCGGGGCCGAGGGCTCCGCCTGCGGCAAGCTGTCTGAAGGCTCGGGCTCTTCCTCGCCGGCTCGCTCGGCTCATCTTCAGGGCCGGCAAGATCTTCCTCACCGGCAAACTCCTCGCACTCGGCAAGGCTTGCCGCCTCTGCCGCCTCTGCCTCCTCTACGGTGAACCCGAACGCGCCCACGGCAGCTGCTGCCGCAGCCTCTTCCGGCCTAGTGGCGATGCGCTGCAGCTCCGCGTCGGTAGTGTCGCGGGTGAGGCTCTTCTGTTTGTCAGCGCGGACCGGCACGTCTACCAAGTCGTCGAAGAACGCTTGTACGACGTTATCCGCAGGTTCTTGCCAAGTTGGGGCGATTCCGTGCGAATCGCACAACGGCATCATCGCGCGGATCCGGTCAAGCGACAAATTGTTGCACAACGGAACGACGCTCCTCGGCAGCGTGAATGGATGTTGGGGATCTCGTTTGAACAACTCCAGGAGCATCGCATCCAGCTCCAGGACGGTGAAGTTGAAGTTGAGGCCCGGGCGCAGCCTCATGATATCCGCCGAGTTCTTGAACTCCCAAGCGGGTCTCCCCCCCTCCTGCAGGGGGGCGATGCGGCGGCGAAGGAAATCTGCGCCAACGGTGCCTACGGTGAGCCCGGCAAGCCTGAGGCGAAGGACCCTGATGATGGCGATCTTCAGCCTCTCGTCTTCCGGGGCCACGTTGCTCCAGTCATTACCACGCACTATTGGGGCTTGGCGCAGGGCAGTGAACGGCTGCGGGTTCTCCTCGACGATCCAGCACCACTCCGCTCTCCACTCCTCCCACTTGCTGCGGAGCTCACCCTCCAGATACGCCTCCTTCTTGCCGACTCTCGAGATCCAGGCGATCCCTCCAGCAAGCGGCTCTCCTCTCTCGACCCGAGGCATGAAGAAATGGCGGAAAAGGGCTACATTTGGGTGGACTCCGACAAAGTTTTCGCACAAATGTGCGAAAACTGCCATGGTCAGGACGGCGTTGGGGGTGAAATCAAGGAGGCGGAGCCCGTAGGTGTTCATGATGTCGTAGAAGAAATCAGAAAAGGGCGGACAAAGCCCGCAATAGAAGAACAATGCGAAGAACGGGTACCCGCTTGGAGCCAGTGCCGAAGCTGCAGCCGGGAGTACCCTCGTGCGCGGATGCGCACGCGTCTCCGTCGACCAGAAGAGGTAGTAGTACTCCCTCAGCTCCTGCGCACCGAGCTGAGGGGGGAAGAGGGCCCGCTCCTTCCGCAGCGCCGCGAGCCGCTGCGCCTCGGCCGACTTCACACCCTTCCCCTTGTCGGCTTTTGGAGCCATGGCGGAGGTGGTGGGGGAGATCGGCGGCGTTGGTGATGCTGGTGGCAATGGGGGGCGGGGCGCTGCTCTCTTTCTGCTTCGAGAAGAGGAGGGGAGCGGCGGAGATTTCTGGAGTTGGAGCAACAACCGGTGAAGTGGACGAACTGCCCCTGTTTCCCCTGCTTATAAAGAGGGAGGGGGCGGACGTTTCGCCCTCCCGAATAAAGAAACCACCCACTGTCTCTCCCACGACGCCGCATTCAACGGGTGCCATTAGGGGAGGGCGCGGTGGATACGGAGCAAGATTCGGCGTAACCCAGGCCGCGTGTGCCCGTGCCCTGTTTTGGGCCTGGCCCAACAGCGCTTGGCACCGTGTATGGCCCAGGCCCGGGGGCTCCTATCGGTGTACTAGAATAGGGGTACCCTAGTACCCCGAACTTGTGCACGGGCAGTTGCAGCGCCCCGCGGCAAGGCTTGCCGGGCGACCGCCAAGGTCCTCCGTGCTTCCCTTGGAGCCATTCAAGAACAAAGTATTTAAGCTCAGGAGACAAGTCCCCGGCAAGAGGAGCTTGCTGGGAAGGCCAACCAAGGCATCCCGAGGCCCGGTGAGCGACAAGCTTCCGGACCCGACAAGACAACGGCCGCAGCAAGGCGCTTGCCGCGGCAAGCGGCCACCCTGTACCCATGCTCCAGCACATCCACCAACGTGTTGCTCTGGGGGCCTTTCCAGGCGCGCGTGGCGGAAGGCTGTGCAGCCAGCGGTGCGTGGTGGCATGCGAAGCTGACAAGACTGCCATCATGGCGAGCGGTGGGCGTCCCTGACGGTACCTTTCTGCACTGTTTGGGCGACACAGACGGGAATTTAATGCCCTTGTCCCTTGCCGTCAGGGTTAGGTAGGATGCACTGTACAGGTAGCTGTACCAACCACCTCTCTTTTTACACTTTTACCCTTCTCTGCGTTGCCACCTGTCGGTGACCCCTTTAGCGTATAAAAGGAGGCCCATGCGCAACGTAGAGGGGGTTCGGATCATTCATAAGCCAAGGAACACTTAGCTCTCTCGAGCAAGAACAGAATACAATCAAACAAGCAGCAGTAGGAGTATTATCTCTCCGGAGAGCTCCAAAGCTGGGTAAACTGCTCGTGTGCTTCGCCTCGATCTGCTCTTCGTGCGACCTCCGCCCCCCGCCGAACCGAAAGGGGCCAGGTCCGTCGGCCCCATAGGTGTTCATGGATCAGTTTCCCCAACACAACCAGGGTCATTGAATTAAATTACACATAACAAAGAGAAAATAACATCATGGCATCATAAACATAGGGCTCGTGGATTAGTAGGAACCAACATCACAAGATTGAATGCAGAAACGGTTTCAGCAAGTGTAAAACAGCAACATTATTATAGCATGTTTTCAAGCATGAAACAGAGGCATATAACATCCAAAATTAGCAAACATGGCATGTGAACAAAGTACTCATAGCATAATACAATTAATGTAATTGGAGTATCTCCATAATAGGCATTGATCACTCAATAACAAGCTCACAACAAGGCATCATAGAGTTAACAGGAATCTGGAACATTGTGTAAGCATGTTCATGTCCATGAGAACATATTCTACAGGACATATATAATGCATCAAAAGGTATGTAATGATATATCTTAACATAGAAAACAAAACATCTCAACTAAGCATCTCCATATTATGCATGGATTAATTGGTAGCATCCTGCAAAGATAGCATCATGATATAACAGTTTCAGTATTTACAGAAAGTTAACAGCAAGTAGCCCACTTCACAAGCTTGATGCACTCAGTACAGGGCATATAAAAATACATGGATTGCACCACTCCAAAGATGGCAATAATTATTATCCTAAAACATGTAGACATCATGCTCATATGGTGCACACACAAAATGCAACAAAAATGACAAATCAGCAAGTTACAGCAGTTTTCAGCAGTTAACAGCAACATGCACTTTTGCAACAGGGATTAAGATGTCAATATGCATCCTAACATGAATTAAAAGCACACCAACATGTAGATCATAAAGATAAGAACATGTTAATATCAAGATTATCATTATAGCATCAACAGGGACAAAGTTGTGGCACTCACAAGATGCACAAATGATGTTATCAATCAGAAGATTACCGCAGTTTATATCATATAGCAGTTTTTCAATGAAGATTAATGCATCAAAATGAACTCAAATAAGCATACCACAATGGATAGAAATTGAGAGCATCTCACAGTGAACATTTTGACATATCAAACACTCCAAACGGAGCTACATGCAAACAGTTACAAGCAATCAAAGATACACACATGCTGTAGATTTTCCCAGACTTGGCAAAAAACGGGTCCGAGCGCGGGATAACTAAATGATGCACGGGGCGGGATTTTGCGGCTTCTCACCAGAGCGGACCGAGGCCCAGGGTCGGCGGGGAAGTCGGGTGGTGGCGGCGGACATGTTTGTCGGTGGCGGGGGGAAACTCCAGCGGCGCGAGGGGAACAAGGCAAGGGTTAGGGTAGGATTCATCCGGAATTTCGGGGGAGGGGGTGTTTATATAGGCATAGGGAGCTAGGAGTGTCCAAATGAGGAGCGGTTTTCGCCCACACGATCGTGATCGAATGGCGGAGAGCATGGAGGGGAGTTAGATGGGCTAGGTGGGTTGTGTGAAGAGGTGCTGGGCTGCAAAGCCAAGGGGGTTTCGGTTAACTCGGTTAACCGTTGGGGCATCAAACGACCTCCAAATGGACCGAAATTTGACGGGCGGTCTACCGGTGATATACCAAGGCCGCTCGGAAAATCTCGGCCCATTCCGAGAACGTTTTTTAGTGGCTCATAAAACAAGGTCTGAGAGGGGCGATGGGCACGTGCGAGTGTTCCTGTGCTCAGAACGGACAACGGAAAGAACTGGGGGAACCTGAACGGATGCAAGTTTAGAAAAATATGCACATGAAATGCATATGATGACATGGCAAAGTGCAACACGCAAGCAAATGACATGGCAACGACGGTGAATAACTGGATGGCACTTGGCGCATCGGATTCGGGGCGTTACATTAGCCCTCGAAGCAAAGTACTACTACGCATGCTCCTAGGGGGGAGGTTGGTAGGAGTTAATCATCGCGTGTCCCCGACCTTCACGCAAAGATAAACAATCAAAATACAATGCGCGCCAATTTGGTTACATAGTTAGGAGACCATACGTGCATGATTCGGGAATCACAAACCTTAACACCAATATCCTTCTAAACACAACCATTTACTAGTACCTCCCACATATTATCATCTCTATATCACAAAACTATTGGAAGGTATCAAACATATCTTATTCAGTGATCTACAAGTTTTATGTAGGATTTTATGTCTAACCATGTGAATGACCAATTCTTGTCATCTCTCTAAATAGATATAAGTGAAGCAAGAGAATTTAATTCTTTCTACAAAAGATATGCCCATGCTCTAACAAATATAAGTGAAGCAAAAGATAATTCTACAAATGGCGGTTTTCTATGTGAAGAGAAACAGGCAATCCAAACTTCAAATGATATAAGTGAAGCACATGAAGCATTCTATAAAGCCATACTCAAAAGATTTAAGTGAAGTGCAATGAGCATTCTATAAATCAACCAAGGACTATCTCATACCAGCATGATGCATAAAATAAAAAGTGAAAACTGAATGCAAAAGACGCTCCAAGACTTTCACATATCGCATGAACGAAACGAATCCGAAAACATGCCGATACTTGTTGAAGAAAGAGGGGATGCCTTCCGGGGCATCCCCAAGCTTAGACACTTGAGTCTCCTTGAATATTTACTTGGGGTGCCTTAAGCATCCCAAGCTTGATCTCTTGCCTCTCCTCCTTTTCCTCATATCGAGACCTTCTCGATCAAACACTTCATCCACACAATACTTCAACAGAAAACTCGGTAAGATCTGTTAGTATAATAAAGCAAATCACTACTCTAGGTACTATTGCAAACCAATTCATATTTTTGTTTTTTCATTGTGTCTACTGTAATATAACTTTTCCATGGCTTAATCCACTGATAGAAATTGATAGATTCATCAAAACAGGCAAACTATGCATCAAAAACAGAATCTGTCAAAAACAGAACAGTCTGTAGCAATCTGAACATTCACCATACTTCTGGTACCCCAAACATTCTACCCAAATTAGGAAAATAAACAATTTGTATAGAAAGATATTTCAAAAAGAATCAGAACCATTTGACGCTCCAGTAAAAAATGTAAAATCATGCACTACAGCCAAAGTTTCTGTCCTGCACCGTAAAAACCAACAAGCATTATAAACATCCTAAAGGCAAACCTTAGCACATTATTTTTATAATATAATGGAATTGTACAAGGGGATAATTATTTTTGATGAAAAGTTTCTGTAATTAAGATTCACAAAGTTTTCGTGAGCATGAACAAAGTTCAAGGAGTTCCCCCACTTCAACAATGCTTGTCTTTCTCACTTTCACTTTCCTTTTTGAAAAGTTTTGGGTTCCCATCTTTATTTTTTTGGTTTTTAGACTATATGAAAGCACACAACAGAAATAAATGACTCTCTAAAACTTCCGGGTTGTCTCCCTGGCAGCGCTTTCTTTAAAGCCATTAAGCTAGGCATATAGTGTTCAAGTAATGAATCCACCCGGATCCCAAGGTATATCAAAGCCAATTTTAATTAACAATGATTTGTAATTTAGTAGTGAGCACAAAGTAACATATATCATGCAACAACAAAGTCTAACTCTCTTCATATGCATCGGCATGTCATAAAAGAACAATTCATGCATACATAGTAAAGGCCAATGCATAGTATAAGCAGTTTCTTGCAATTTTATCATATTGGAAACATAGAGAGGTGGAGATATAGTTACCCTCTCATAATAATTGCAAGTAGGAGCAGAAAGCACATGCATATCACATTCATCAAAATTATCATGTGCAATGGTAAAAGGCAACCCATCAATATAATCCTTAATAAGCACAAACTTCTCCGATATAATGTAGTCCAAAGAATTCAAAAAGAT
The DNA here is from genome assembly GCF_018294505.1 of Triticum aestivum. Taxonomy (NCBI): domain Eukaryota; kingdom Viridiplantae; phylum Streptophyta; class Magnoliopsida; order Poales; family Poaceae; genus Triticum; species Triticum aestivum. The sequence goes on from NC_057813.1 coordinate 120,036,512, forward strand.
AATAGGACTATCATGCCTGGGTGCGATAGCAACAATTTCATGTTTAACATAAGGAACTATAGCAAGTTCATCTCCATAAGCATAATTCATATTGGCATCTTGGCCACAAGCATAGCAAGCATCATCAAGAAGGCATATTTCAAGAGAATCAACGGGATCATAGCAATCATCATAGCAATCGTCCTTCGGTAAGCACGAAGGGGAATTAAACAATGTATGAGCTGAAGAGTTACTCTAATTAGAAGGTGGGCACGGGTAGCTAATCTGCTCTTCCTCCTTTTGTTCTTCGCTCTCCTCATCATCTTTTTCATCCAATGAGCTCACAGTTTCATCAATTTCTTCTTCCATAGACTCCTGCAAAATATTAATCTCTTCTTGGACAGCGGACACTTTCTCAATAAATGCATCAATATCGGAATTGTATTCATAATTCACATAACAATATTTAAGTATAGCAAAATTTTCAGGCATGTAAATAGCATCATCAAGATTTTCACACTCTTTAAACAAAGATTCAATTTCATAAGCACCCATAAAAACAACAAATTCTTCTATTTGTTCCACATCATAGTAACCATAGATACCATTAGCATAAGAAGCCAAGGTTTTATCATCATTAAATTTGCATGAAAAGGGAAGGTGTGGAGCCTTCATCCTAGAGCAACAAGTATAATCATATCTCAAGCATAGTTCCCGAGCATACCAATGCAACATATAAATTTTATCCCATAATAGTTTCCCTTTTTGTGTTAAGAAATAATCCCTAAAGTATTCATGTTGATCCAACGTGTCTCCCATAACATAATTGAATGGGGTTTTCTCAGGATTATCAAAGTAGGATAATATTTTTCACATAACCAGCATCGAGGGTTTTAGGAGGTTCCCCATCTCCATGAGTAGCAAGTACACCTAATTTTTTTTGGTATTTCGTGTTCCATATCCATAACTAAATATATAGAACAACTTAGAACAGCAAATAAAATTTAATTAGTGATAAAGCAAACAAGCACACACGAGAATATTCACCCCACGCTATGACTCCCCGGCAACAGCGCCAGAAAAAGGTCTTGATAACCCACAAGTATAGGGGATCAATTGTAGCCTCTTTAGATAACTAAGAGTGTCGAACCCAACGAGGAGCTAAAGGTAGCACAAATATTCCCTCAAGTTCTATCGACCACCGATACAACTCTACGCATGCTTGACGTTCGCTTTACCTAGAACAAGTATGAAACTAGAAGTACTTTGTAGGTGTGATAGGATAGGTTTGCAAGATAATAAGGAGCACGTAAATAAAAAGTAGGGGCTGTTTAGATAAAGAGGCAACAAAGTTAGTTTTAATAGAGAACTTTTTGTCACGTGAAAGTTATTTGTCCCTAGGCAATCAATAACTAGACCGGTAATCACTATTGCAATTTTATTTGAGGGAGAGGCATAAGCTAACATACTTTCTCTTCTTGGATCATATGCACTTATGATTGGAACTCTAGCAAGCATCCGCAACAACTAAAGATCATTAAGGTAAAACCCAACCATACCATTAAAGCATCAAGTCCCCTTTATCCCATACGCAACAACCCCCTTACTCGGGTTTATGCTTCTGTCACTCAAGCAACCCACTCTAAGCGAATCATGAACGTATTGCAACACCCTACAGCGGGAATCCCTCACACTTGCGCGACACGGAGAGCACCATAGGACAGCACCAATAATAAAACATGCAACTCAAACCAATCACGATCATCAATTAACCCATAGGACAAACCGGATCTACTCAAACATCATAGGATAGCCATACATCATTGGGAAATAATATATAGAGTTGAGCACCATGTTTAAGTAGAGATTACAGAGGGTAAAAGAGAGGTTACACCGCTGCATAGAGGGGGGAAGAGTTGGTGATGAGGCTGGTGAAGTTGTTGGTGTAGATCGCGGTGATGATGATGGCCCCGGCAGTGTTCCGGCACCACCGGAAGCGAGGGAGAGAGAGCCTCCTTCTTCTTCTTCTTCCTTGACCTTCTCCCTAGATGGGAGAAGGGTTTCCCCTCTGGTCCATGGCCTCCATGGCGTGGGAGGGGCGAGAGCCCCTCCGAGATTGGATATGTATCTTTGTCTCTCTCTCTGTTTCTGCGCTTCGGGATTCTGCCCTTTCACCGTTTCTTATATATTCGGAGATCCGTAACTCCGATTGGATTGAAACCTTCACCACGATTTTTTCCCGAAAATTAGCTTTCTTGCGGCCAAAGAAGAGCATCAAACGCCTTCCGGGGGCCCACGAGGGCCAGGGGCGCGCCCCCTGCCTCGTGGCCCCCTCGGGCACCGTCTCGCGTTGATTCTTCTTCCCAAATATCACAAATATTCCAAAAATATTCTCCATCTGTTTTTATCCCATTCAGACTCCGTTTGATATGGGTTTTCTGCGAAACATAAAACATGCAACAAACAGGAACTGGCACTGGGCACTGGATCAATATGTTAGTCCCAAAAATAATATAAAAAGTTGCCAAAAGTATATGAAAGTTGTAGAATATTGGCATGGAACAATAAAAAATTATAGATATGACGGAGACGTATCAGTACACCGCCTTAAGAATTCATGCACTTAAAGAATTGGGTTTTTCTAGGATTCTCCAAGTGCAAGATTAAAGACCTCAAAATCTGAAAATCCTAGTCCCCCCTATACTTTGGCATGCTCATCGTGTCCCGTGACACCCAATACAGTTTATGCTGTCCTCTTTTACTCCCCCACCAAAATGCCTTGATCATGGAAGTAAGATGTTCACAAAGACCTATCGGTAGCTTAAAACATGACATTGAGAAAACCAGTATAGCTTAGGCAACTGATTTAATTAGGATCTCTTTCCCTGCCGCCGACAACACTTTTTTGATCCAACCTTGGATTTTATTCCACAATCTGTCTTTCAAGTACTTAAAGGCCCCATTCCTTGAGACACCCACATCAGAGGGCATCCCAAGATATTTTTAATTTAAATGCTCATTTGAGACACTCAATATATTTTTCACCATGCTTCTCACCTCATTGGGACATCCCTTGCTAAAGTAGATTGATGACTTATCTTTATTGACCCGCTGTCCAGAAGCCTTTGCATAAGTTTCTAGAAGGAGAGACACTTCCTCAGCCCCATCTCAAGTTACTTTAAAAAACAACAGGCCGTCATCTGCAAACAACAAGTGGATCACCGGTGGTGCCATTGTAGCCACTTGAATGCCACCAAGACTAGATGAGTGAACTCTGGATTTTAGGAGGCACGAAAGACCCTCTGCTGCCAGCAAAAAGAGATAAGGTGAAATAGGATCACGCTGACAGATACCACGAGTTGGTTTAAATTCTTCCAACTTTTTCCCATTGAAGAGAATTGAAAAGGAAACCGAGCTAACCATCCCCATAATTATATTTACCTATCTTTCCCTCAAGCCAAGTTTTAACATTATAGCTCTCAAATAGGACCACTCAACGCGATAATACGCCTTCATCATGTCCAACTTCAGGGTGCAATGCCTATGTTTTTGAGCTTTGTTCCTCTTCATAAAATGCAAACACTCATATACAACAATTATATTGTCAGTGATCATACGTCCAAGAACAAACGCCGATTACTCCTCAGATATAATTTCCGGTAAAATAAGTTTCAGGCGATTTGAAATAACTTGGAAGTCAGTTTATAGAGGACATTGCATAAGCTAATAGGCCAAAACTGGGTCAAGAGCGTGGGGTTTTTTACCTTCGGAATAAGAACTAGAAGAGTATTATTGATCTCCTCCGCACTTTCTTACCCCTCCACAATTCTAAGAATAGCCTTTGTAACTGTTCCCCACATATATCCCAATGTTTCTGAAAAAACTGAGCTGGGAAACCATCCGGGCCCAGCGCCTTAGTTGACCCCATCTGAAATAGAGCAGTTTTTACCTCTTCAGCCTTATATGGAGATGAAATGCATGTCGATACGACTCATTTACACGACAACAGAAAAAGGCCGAAACGAGAACAACAACGGACCACGGTCAAACAAAAATGGGCTCATGAGAAAAATAAACAACAACACCCAACGCCCTCAGCCCAACATGAGCCGCGGAAAAAAATAGACCAAGCGTGACTTTTTTTAGAAGGAACACTTAGATTCCATTACTTTCACAGGCTGGCTAAATCACCAGCAACTGCAGATGATACGAAGTCTGGGAGTTCTGTAAGCCAGTGGTGCTAGCTTCCAGCCTCCAAACTTGCACCATAAGACACGAGTACATGGGCAACAGAATTGCATGATCTTGAGCACCATTTTACAGTTGCATCATCAAAGTACAGACTCAGTAAATACTTGGCTTCCAAGAATAGAGCACCATGTAAAGAGAGGTCATATTCAACACCCAACATAGCTTGCTTTAGTTCTAAAGCGTCAGTTCCGAGAATAACCCGACTGCATCTTATCTCTCTGGCTCGTCTTGCCGCCATGATAAATGTTGTGGTTTCTGCATGAAGAGTGTCCGATAAATTCTGCAACTTCCCTGCTCCAGCAGCTTCAACCAACCCCTCCGAGTTCCTGATTATATAGCCCCAACCACCTGTATGATTTTCCGCTTGAAAATCTCCATCAATATTTATCTTCGGGTAAGGAACAAGTGGGGGTATCCATCTGCTCTGTTCAGCCACACTCCTATTCTGTTCCCCTTCTTGCTATATTCCAAGAACACCATCTTATGTTGTTCAACTGATGATACGATTTCTATGCAATTTCTTGAACATTCTCCAGCATTTGCTCTGTTTCTCTCATACCACACAACCATAGGAGTGTGCATATCTTGGAGATCTCCTCTTCTTTGCACTTAAAAAATTCTGTAAGAGCATCTTGTGGGTCGATGCACTCTACAAGCAGTGCCCTCATATCCTCCAATTGTGGAGACCTCCAAACCTTCTTAGCTTGCTTGCATTTGAAAAAACAGTGCCCTCCATCTTCATAATAAATGTTACAGACATGGCATTTTGGGCTGACATCAACCCCTCTTCAAATTAGTTTGTGGCGTAAAGGCAGGCTATTATTTGCAAATCTCTAGAGGAAGTGAATTACTTTGTTTGGGAGGGGCAGTTTCCACAACTTCTTCCAATCAAACATAGATGTACTATGTGAGATACCAGCAGTTAATTGAATGCCTTTATTAGTTTTCTTGGCCTCCCAATCAACATCGACTTTATAATCTGACTTTACCGAAAAAATGCCCTTTTTTATCATAGTGCCATGGTACCTTGTCTTCTAAGTCCTCGCTTATAGGGATCTGCAGAATTAAATTGGCATCCTCCTCGCAGAATGTCTGATTGACCATGGCTTCATCCCATCCTCCTATTACTAGATTTATCAACTCCAAGACTTTCTGAATTATATTTTGCCCTCTTTAAGTAATTGGCCTTTGAGTATAACTCCTTTGTAACCAGGGGTCTTGCCAAATATTAACACTTCGGCCATCTCCTATGTGTCATATTATACCTTCATTTAGGAGCCTTGCTCCTTTTAAGAATACTTCGCCATGAGTACGACATTCCCCTAACTGGTTTTTCCTTTAGAATATGGCCATCTACAAAGTATTTGCTGAGAGCACCTGAGAACACAAGGATTGTGGATTTTGAAGGAGTCTCCAAGCTTGTCTCACAAGCATAGCCATGTTGAAGGCGTGAAGATCGCGGAAGCCTAATCCACCCTCCCTTTTTGGTTGTGATAATCTTTCCCAACTAATCCAATGGATTTTGTGCTCTTTGTCATCTTGATTCCACCAGTATCTGCATATCATGGTGCTCATCTGATCACACAGGGTTTTGGTTATATCAAAGCACGCCATTGCATATATGGGGATTGCTTGTGCTACATCCTTAATTAGGATTTCTTTCCCTGCATTTGAAAGCATTCTTTCCTTCCAACCTTGAATCCTCTTCCATACTTTCTCCTTCAAATATTCAAACGCCTTGCTTTTAGATTTGCCAATGAACACCGGTAAGCCCAAGTATTTCTCTGATCTTGTTTCATGTCTTAATTGAAGGATCCTCATCACTTCTTGTTTATCTTTGTCGCGCATGTTCTTGCTAAACATGATTGCAGATTTATATTTGTTGATCACTTGACCCGAGCAAGTCGCATAGGTTTTCAAAATTCTCTCTATCTCCTGCGCATTGCTTCCTTCCGCTTTCATGAGAAGTAGGGAATCATCTGCAAATAGAAGATGATTAACGCTTGGTGCCCTAACAGAGACTTTAATTCCTTCTATCTTTTTATGCATGTCTGCTTTGTAGTAAAGCCGAAAAGCCTTCTACACATATTAAGAAAATATATGGGGATAAAGGATCACCTTGTCGAAGTCCTCTGGTAGGAATAATGGTCTATGTTACATCTTGATTTATCTTGATTTGATATTTAACTATGGTCACACATGTCATCACCAAGTTGATCCATCTTCTATCAAAGCCCAACTTCATCAACACTTCATGGAGGAAAGCCCATTCCACACGATTTTAGGCTTTGCTCATATCCAACTTCAAGGCCGCGTACCCCTTCCTCCCCCTTCGTTTATTCTGCAAAAAAATGTGTTCATTCATATGCCAACATAATATTATCGAAGATCATTCTCCCAGGGATGAAGGCACTTTGGTTATACGATATAATCTCAGGAAGAATGATTTTTAGCCTGTTAGTGAGTAATTTGGAGATGATTTTATACACTACATTTCACAGATTGATTGGCCTAAGATCTTTTAATTTTTCAGGATTCTGTACCTTGGGGATGAGGACCACCATTGTGTCATTCCAGCCCAAGGGCATGTCACCCCCTCTCAGCACCCTTAGTACTTCATTTATCGCCTTCTCTCCCACAATATGCCAGAATCTCTTGTAAAATAAGGCTGGCATTCCATATGGCCCCAGAGCTTTGAGATCACCAATATCATCTATTGCAGATTTCACTTCTTCTCTTGAATATTCAGCACATAATATTTGGTTCATGTGTTTATCTACTTTTGGGCAAACATGCCGTGTGTGACATTCATATTATCTGTAGGGCCACTTGAGGTGAATAAATCTGAGAAGTAGGTGTAAACTAAATCTTTCATATTTGATTGATCCTCTACCCAGCTCCCATCCTCTTTCCTCAATCTTTTGATGGTGTTCCTCTTTTTCCTATCTAAAGAAAAAGCATGGAAGTAACTAGCATTTTTATCTCCTTCTTTCAACCAATTCAAATGTGCCCTCTGCTTCTAGTAAATATCTTGTTGCTACTCCAACTTGTTCTTCATTCCAATCGCAAATGTCAGTGCAGAAATTGAGAAGGCCAGCATCATGAATGGCATCGAGGACTGGCGTGAAGCAAGGTAGTGATTACATATCCAAGTGAGGAATATGCTCATGGTCGAAGACTTTATCCTTGTTAAATAGCACTTAAGAATAGAAATTTGCTTGGCTGGCAGTCCAGAATCTCTTCCTTCGCAGACGAGCAGAGTCATAGGGATTGTATTCAGTGAAGAACACATGCTCGTTGAAGAAAGCATCAGCCTTGAATTTCGGAATCTTCGAGAAGGGGTTCTTCGGCTTGGGCTGAGGAGTGTCGGTGATTTGAAGAATAACTTCTGGAATGTCAATTTCTGGAGCCGCATGCTGAGGAATTTTAGTTTCTGCTTCATTTGCAGCCTGGGCCTCCATTTCTTCAGCAACATTTTCATTAGCACTAGTGGCTGGAATATCTTCATGAATGGAAGGGGCAGTGTGTATTTCTTCAAAGCCCATCTGAACTTCTGTTGGTGCTGGGGACTGAGGAATTTTCTGTAGCGGTGTGAACAGAGGAGAGTTGGGGTGTTGACTATCCCAAAAATCATCGTTCATCACTGGAGTGGTGCAGCAAATATCCACATCCTCATCCACTTCCATTTCTTCAACGACGGCCTCTTCAGCAGTGAACTGAGGCGTTGGCGATGATACCTAGGGAGTTGAAGTGAAAGTCTCAACTTCAATTTCTTCATCCATCTGCTCTGTGGAAGCAGCGAAGGGATCTTCTTCAGCAGATTCTTCAGGAATCTGATATTCTTCACCATAAGGAACAAGTTCCTTTGATGGCATGCTTGCAATAGGAACAACATCAATGGGATTGTCAATTGAACTTGTCAAAATCTTCGCTTTCTTGGGGGCCAAAGATTCTGAGGTAGCTGATGCTTTCCTCTTCTTCAGAGCAGCATGCTTCGCAGCTTTGGTTTTCTTCACTTCCAGAGCAGAAGGAAGAATTGGGCTTGGTATAGGTGCAGGCGGAGCAGAGGGAATAGGATCAATTTCTTCAGGCACAATTGATGCAGTTGGCCTGTCTTGAGTAATTTCTTCAGGTGCAGCAATAGAGCCTTCAGCTGGCCTGACAGATTCTTCAGGCACAACACTAGAGGTTGCCCTGGCAGTTTCTTCAGAGGCTGGAATTTCTTCAGCGGCCCTGGTGCTTGCAGTTTCATCAGCAACCTGATTTTCATCAACGGTGCTGGCATTTCCTTCTGTGGCTTGAGCAGATGCTTCAGCCGGAGTGACTTTAATGTTCATAGGAGCAGCAGTACTTGAAGTGAATTTCTTTGTCAGCTTGACGAATCTGACTTTGGCACCCTGCCATTCTGCCTTGTAGGCATCAAATTCATCGCTGAGTTTTTTGATGTCATCTTGTAGTGCAATGAGCTGCTCAGGCGAAAGACCGAGGACATTGTCCTTTAGGTAGCGCTGCTTTTTGTACTACGCTTTCTTCACAGTCTTGGCTTGGTCATACTTCCATTTGTCTTCAGCTATGAACGCCATCACAATGTGACTTTGTCTAGGAGTGAGGCCCAACTCTGGCATTGGAGCATTGGGATCTTTGTGCCAGAGGTCGATGAAATCCAGGATCTTCTTTGGATCTAGTAGAAGGGGCACAACACTTCCTTTGGCTCTAGCAGCCCCCTGCTGTCTGTCCTTGATGATATCGGCTAGTTCATCATCATCAGCCTCATCATCAGATGGAATTTGAAAGACCACCTGCTTCCTGTGAGGACTTGGTCTAGTGCCTCATCCAACAGTGGCCTTGGTCTTGAACAATTTGGGACCGGTTGATGAAGGGTGAGCTGAAGAACTTGCTGAAGCTCCTGGCGCAATTGATATGCCAGTGGTCCTTTGGCACATGGCGAGATGCACAGGTGCTGAGGACTTTGCCGGAGGAGCTGAGGACTTTGAAGCCCGAGGAAGTTGAGCAGCTTGAGGAACTTGAGCAGCTTGAGGAGTTTGAGCAGCTTGAGGAATTTGCCTTGGTGGCACTGAGGAGATTGGTCGTGAGGACATTGAAGAAGAACTTGGCCCTGGGGGCATTGCTGAGGAAGTTGGTTTCTTGGCAGGCTTCTTGGGCATAGCCTTCTTGCTTGAAGAAGCCTCAGCAGCGGTAGCGGCAGCAGCAGAATCCTCATTAAATTTCTTCACTGCTTCTTTGGCCTGCTTGGCCAACTTAGCTTGCCGCCTGGCCCATTCGTCAGCATAATCCTCACCACATTTAAGGCTTGTTAGATCATATCTTTGTCCAGGTGCCAGAGGAGGTCTTGAGCATGGAGGGTTAAGAGCGAATTTCTTCATGTATTTGGGAGTGACATATTTGTACTCCCTCCACTCTCTTGCCCATCTTCTTTCAATCCTCTGTATGCGCACTCTGCGCTCATTCTTTGTCTCCTTGCCATGAGTAGCCTCATCAGGCGTGCAGTACCTTGCATAGATGTCCGCAGGGATCTCAAAGGCAGTATTGACTTCAAGCTTCTTTCCTCCTTTCTGATGTCGTTTACCATCTGCCATTTTCTTCAGCTGAGGAATTTGCAAAATTGAGTTCTCTGAAGAAGTATGTAGCTTTTCTTCAAGGAATGCTGCAAATGAGTTAAGTTGATGAGAACCTAGTGATTCAGCAGCAGACATGTGTACCTGTGAACAGAGTATAGGAGCGAAGAATTTGGAGAGGTCATATGCGTTCTTAGAAGTTTTTGCAAAACTGAACAAGTTTGAGGAAATTGACCCGATATGTCTTGAAGAATTTCACTAAACATTCTTTGACTTAGGTTCCAGAGTTGTGCGGATCGTGAGATTCACACAATTGAGGAATCATGAAGAAAAACGTCACTTAGAGAAACAGATCAAGAACTGAAGATTTGTGCTAGGTGTTTAGAGTGTGGAGGTTGAAGAATAAACACCTTTTGAAGATTTGATGAAAATCATCAGTAGAATAAATGTGGTAAAAGTAAAATTTAATTACCCTTGTTGAAGAACACGACGAACAAGAGGTGTAGATTTAGAAGTTCGTCGGCTCGAATCTTCCACGCCCTAACTTGGCGGAGGAAGACATCTACGGCGGCGGCGGAGGGAAGATTTCCACGGCCGACGCGAGTATGACAGCGACAAGGTCGAGGAAGTGAAGCTCTTCCTCACCAGCGACGATGGAGGTAGCAGCGGTGCTAGGGCTTGAGAAGCTCGAGCGAGGGAATGAGTTCGAGCGGAGTAAAAACGAAAAGAGGAAGGGAAGGGGTATTTATAGCTGAGGTGAAAAACTATTCGCCTGAAGAATTTGGACGAACGCGCCCCTGACCCTTCTCATTCGCGCGACATGTGTCACCCACGTACTGAGAGGTGGATATCGTGTGAGATCGTGGGTGAATAGGTAAGTATACCATGGAATGCGTAATGGTTTGAGCGGCAAAAGCCAAAAATTCGGATAAGAATTTGAACGACAAGGACACAGTGAAGAATTTGAACGAGTTTCAAATAGAACGCACATAAAGAATTTGTGAACAGACTGGGTTGAGTTTAGCATAGAGGGGGAAGGGTCCGATCACATTCACTTAGCAGAAAAGTCAGCTTGAAGAATTAGCAATAAGTGAATGTTGTAGAGGACATAAACTCATATATATATACTCAATGAAGAACAATGACGGAAAGAGTGAAGACAATGCAAAGAAGAAGAATTTGAAAAACTGAGGAATTTCAAAAAAAAGAAAAACTCAAATTGAAGATTTTCAACTTTGGTTGGTGGCGTAACCCACCGTATAAGAAAGCTGATTTCAGACACCGTGTACAACTCTCGTAGGGTTCTAAGAATCAATTTCTTCATTAATTTCTTCACACTTAGAGGGTTAGTCTTCATTGATTGAAAAAAACGTTACTTCATGTGTTGCACATCTAAATCATCAAGTCAGCATAAGTGTTAGGATGTGTGTCCTTTTCAAACAACATTCGAAGATTCTAGAATATTTAGCTCACACCGCAACTTGCTAAATCTCTTCTCATCCAAGGGCTTTGTGAAGATATCGGCCAGCTGGTCTTCAGTACTTGCTTGGTTGATGGAGATGTCTCCCTTCAACACATGGTCACGAAGAAAATGATGACAAATCTGGATGTGCTTTGTCTTCGAGTGCTGAACTGGGTTGTGAGCAATCTTGATAGCACTCTCATTGTCGCAGTAGAGTGGCACATTATTCACATTGATGCCATAGTCCTTGAGTGTTTGCTTCATCCATAGTAATTGAGCACAACAAGATCCAACAGCAATGTGCTCAGCTTTTGTAGTGGAGAGTGATACACAGTTCTGTTTCTTCGAGGACCAACATACCAAGGATCGTCTGAGGAATGACATGTGCCTGACGTTGACTTGCGGTCCACCCGGTCACCAGCATAGTCAGAGTCTGAATATCCAATGAGATCAAAGGAAGAGCCCTTGGGATACCATAATCCAAGTGTTGGTGTGTGAGCTAGATATCGAAGAATATGCTTCATAGCCTTATGGTGTGATTCCTTTGGTGTAGCTTGAAATCGGGCACACATGCAAACACTAAGCATAATATCCAGCCTATATGCACATAGGTACAATAAAGAGCCAATCATGGAGCGGTATACCTTTTGATCAAAGTCTTTACAATTTTCATCAGTGCATAGATGGCCATTTGTGGGCATAGGAATTTTGACGCCTTTGCAATCTTGCATGTCGAATTTCCTCAACACATCCTTGAGGTATTTCTCTTGAGATATGAATATGCCATTGTATTGTTGATGAATCTGAAGACCTAAGAAGAATTTCAATTCTCCCATCATAGACATTTGATATTCTTCACTGATCATATAGGCAAATCCATCACTGTAATGTTGGTTAGTACAGCCAAAGATAATATCATCAACATATATTTGGCACACGAATAATTCATCATCATATGTTTTGGTGAAAAGAGTTGGGTCAAGTGAACCGGGTTTGAAGCCTCTCTTCATGAGGAATTCCTTCAGTGTGTCATACCATGCCGGAGGTGCTTGCTTGAGGCCATAGAGGTCCGTGTTGAATCTGTAGACGTGATCTGGAAATTTTGGATCCTCAAAACCTGGTAGTTGAGCAACATATACTTCTTCCTCAAGCTTACCATTGAGGAATGCACTTTTCACATACATTTGATGTAAGATGATATTATGATGGTTAGCTTAAGCAAGCAATATGCGAATAGCCTCAAGTCTAGCAACGGGTGCAAAAGTTTCATCGAAATCAATTCTTTCAACCTGTGTGTAGCCTTGAGCTACAAGACGAGCCTTATTTCTAACCACGAGGCTGATGATGTTCCTTCGTATTGTTTGTTGTGGTAGATCCATTTGGTGTTGATGATGTTGTGCTTGCGTGAGTCTGGTTGCTTGACTAGCTCCCACACATTGTTGAGCTTGAATTGATGCAATTCATCTTGCATGGCTTGAATCCACTCGGATTCCATGAATGCTTCATCTACTTTAGTGGCCTCTGTGATAGAGACAAATGCAAAATGGCCACAAAAGTTATATAAATGTGAAGCTTTTGAGCGAGTGAGGGGACCTGGTGCACGAATGTCATTGATGATCTTCTCGATCTGCACTTCGTTTGCTATGCGAGGATGTGCGGGTTAATGACTTTGCTTAGGCCCAGCAGTTTCTTCAGGACCAGTTTCTTCAGAAGCACCAGCATGATTTTCTTCACGATCAGGAATGACTTCTTCTGCAGATTCTTCGGTAGGGATGACATCCTCAGTAGCTTTGAAATTTATGGATTCCTTAGGTGACATTTCATCTAGCACGGGAGGTAGGTGCTCTCTTTGCGAGACATTAGTTTCATCGAACCGCACATCTACAGTTTCAACAACCTTGTGATGATTTGATGTTGAAGACTCTGTAGGTGTGTGAGTCCTTTCCATAACCAAGCATAAAACCCTCATGTGCTTTCAGTGCAAATTTAGAGTGATGGTGAGGATCTCTAATCCAGCATTTAGCACCAAAGACTTTGAAATAACTTACGTTGGGTTTCTTGTCAGTGAGGAGTTCATATGAGGTTTTTTGAAGAATTTGTGAAGGTATACCCTGTTGATGATGTGGCATGCAGTATCAATTGCTTCAGGAAAGAAATGTTGAGGCGTATTGTATTCATCAAGCATAGTGCGGGCCATCTCAACAAGAGTCCTGTTCTTGCGCTCCACGACGCCATTCTGCTGAGGAGTATAAGGAGCAGACAATTCGTGAGGAGTACCAAGCATATCGAGATATTCATCGAGGCCATTGTTCTTGAACTCGGTTCCATTATCACTTGTGATATGCTTGATCTTCACACCGCAGTTAGTGGAAGCCCTTGAGGAAAATCGTCTGAAGACTTCCTGCACTTCATTTTTATAAGTGATGATACGCACCCATGTGTAACGAGAATAGTCATCAACTATGACAAAGCCATATAATGATGCAGAACTAGTGAACGTGGCATAATGAGTAGGGCCAAATAGAACCATATGAAGTAATTCAAAGGGATGAGAAGTAGTCATGATACTCTTTGAGGGATGCTTGGCTCTGGCGATTTTTCCAACCTCACAAGCCCCACAAAGATGGTCTTTGAGGAATTTAACACCCTCGATGCCAATGATGTGCTTCTTTGCAAGTGTATGCAAGTTCCTCATCCCAGCATGACCAAGTCGTCGATGCCATAACCAGCATTCTGAAGCTTTTGCAAGTAGACATGTGGCAGGATGTGGTCCTATAGAGAAATCAACAATATACAAGTCTCCTTTCCTAAAGCCTTGGAAGACTTTGGAGTTATCAGATTCCATTAGCACAAGGCAGCTTGTCAGATTCCATTAGCACAAGGCAGCGAAATTTGCCAAAGACAACAACCGTGTCAAGATCACAAAGCATTGAGACAGGCATAAGATTGAATCCTAAGGACTCAACAAGCATGACTTTGTCCATGTGTTTATCCTTTGAGATTGCAACCTTACCTAGACCCAATACCTTGCTTTTGCCTTTGTCAGCGTAGGTGATATGCTTCAGATGAGATGGTGACAAATCAGTGGCCATCAACAAGCTCATGTCACCAGTGATGTGATTTGTACATCCACTGTCGAGGACCCACTCAGTAGCTTTGGGTTGTTCATCCTGTAGATGAATTAGTGCAACTTACGAACCCATATACTTCATCAGTGAAGAATATGATATCAATTTCATCAACAGTAACAGATATAGCAATATGAGGACATGAGAAATGAATCATTCATTTCTTCATGATTAGCTTGCGTCCTTTCAAGCACATTCAGGTCTCCAGCAAATTCTTCAGACGAGTAAGTTCGTCTGGAGACCTGACATTGCATAAGAGATTAGTTTTTTTTTCTTCACCACCCACATCTGGAGGGATGGCAAAGCGTTCATCATTCTGCAAGCTCCATAAGAAAATGATGGCATTGAAGCCAGTGCACTTCGTTTCACAGAAGAGTGGTTAGGATAAGCATATGAATAAGCAGAGAAATTCTTCGAGGACTTATGAACATAATGCACTACAAAAAAATACACTTCCGTGATGATACGTGTTTGTCACAGTAGGTCGCGTTTTTTGTCATGCATGTACATCCATGACAAATTTATGACAGAATCAAGATAGTCATACCTGTGATGTCGTAGAAGTGTTCCATGACATTACCAAAATTATCATCACGGAAGTGTCCACTTCCATGACGATAAATTGCACGTCACAGAAGTGCTTTCGTCAAGGGTGACCGACACGTGGCATCCACCGTAACGGAACGCCGTTAAGCTATCGGGTCGGGTTTTGGATCCGATAACCCGTTAATAGACCCGACCAATGGGGATTTTCCACGTGTAAAATCATCATTGTCTGGCGGAAACACGTGTCGGCTCATCGTTGGGACAGATGTCATCCACTCATTGGACAGAAGGCGCCTATGATACTTCGACACGTGGCACGGCCCAACAAAGGCCCATTCCTATGAAAAGGCCGGCCCATTTGACTTGGACAAAAGGTGGCGGGCCGGCCCATTGAAAGCCTGTTAACGGCATGTTCGCATATAGCCCATTTACAGCCCGCTAACCCAAGGCCCTTTACGCCCTATCCGAATTAGGCCCAATAGCGTCAACTAGGCCATCCAATATGATTCCAGTCCGTTTTCACTTCTAGCCCATGTATGGCCCATGATGTCTTTCGGCCTATATGAGGCCCTTTGTAACTCTTGGCCTATTAACGGCCCGTGGTGAAACTGGCCCGTAATGAACAGTGTATCACTTTACACCCATTAACGGCCCGTTGTGAAACTGGCCCGTAATGAATAGTGTATCACCTTATACCCATTAACGGCTCGTTATTCCGTTGGGCCGTTTCCATCCCATTTATCTTTCGGCCTTCTCAGAGCCCATTTATTCTTGGGCTCATTTCCAGCATTCGTTTACTTACGGCCCGTTACTGTCGTTTTCTGCTTGTGGGCCAAATTCAGCCCGTGGTTACAGTCGGCCCGTTTGTGGTCCGTTAATACGTTGGGCCGTTTTCATAGCGTCATCAAATTCGGCCTATTAACGATGGCCCATTATGGTCGGCCCATGAACGGACGATTCCAACTCTAGCCCGTTTACGGCCATAATGCGGTCTGTTTGGCCCATGTTTGGCCAATCGATCATACGGCCCGCATAAGGCCCATTGATGATACGGCTCGCAGAAGGCCCATTGTTTCTACGGCCCGGAGAAGGCCCACTGTTTCTACGGCCCATAGGAGGCCCAGTGTCACTATAGTAAATATTAGCCCATGGTTATTGTGGCCTAGTATTAAAAAATAGGTTATTGCAGCCACTAGCAAACCGCGGAAAAAGAACTGCAATGACTACAAGCAAAAAAATAAACAAGACAAGGAAATATATAAGCAAGCAACTAACGCTAGGCTATCACAGCTATTACAAATATTACATCCACTGGGCATCTCGCCACCAGTGCAAATATAGGGAACAAAGCAGCATATCATATACACTGGTTGTCAAAGTTGGCGACCAGCGCAAATAAACGTCGCAGCAAAACAAATCTAGAACTGAAACCACTTCAGAAGATCTCAAGAAACAATATCCTGGGTACCCAAAATGCTGGCAAGATTCTTAGCAAGCTTATTAACTTTCTCTTGTTTGTCGCTTAAATCCTCCAGCGCTGGCTGTTGCACCAGGAAATATGCATCTGAATTCTGCAGGGACTTCCTCAGTCCTTCGGCTTCCTGTCGCAGCACATCTGATCAATGTCTTTCAACCTGAAGTTGAGACTTAAGAAGATGAATTGATTCAGGCAGCGAGTTCGAAGAGCTTGTTCCAGCAGTAGTGTCCAGTAACTCGAACACTACATCAAGACCGGACTTTTGGGTTCCCTCACTATCGTCAAGATAGTTTTTATCAGCTTTCTTGGAGACCAACAGGGATGTCTCACTATCTTGAACCTTATCTGCATTACTTCCTTTACCATTGGATAACGTGGTACTGTTCTCCAATATTTTGTCCGCATTCTAAAAGAGAAACAAGTAGACACATCACATGTTTACCATGTTGTATATGAAACTCATTTTGGTAAATGAGTTCAGTAGTAAAGTGGACAGGATAACATCATGAAACAAACATATATCTATGTACCATGGTCACTTTATGGTCTATATCATTCTAGTTTTTGTTGCCAAATCAAGATAGAGACACAGTTCAAATAATATTTGTTCAAGACAAAGCAGAATAGACAGAATATAAGTGTGGGAAACTATAGAGCAATAACAACACTTGTAATGTGCATGACATGAGAACATAACTGTTTATTCAATTGAAACTGAAATCAACATAGAGCAGGTTACAACAGCAAACCAGTTAAAGAAACAGGTTTAAAACATACCTGTTGCGCCATTGGAGTTTCAATTCCATCCTTCAAATTTCAAAATAGTTGGTATGAGTAAATACAGTAATGCAAGGGCAAAGGAGTATGAACCATAGCTACAGTACCTGACCTGAGAACAAATCTTCTTCTCCTTTAAGCGTTGAGTTGGGATTCGGAGTGGTGGTCCTCATGCTTTAGGCACTGCAGTTGCCTTACTAACTACTCGTGTTTGGGTGCTCTGTGGTGGAGACTGTGTTGTGTCAACTGGAACTGAGTTACTATCTGCCGGGGTTGGGGTTAGAAGGGGTGTAGCTGGTTCTCTGTCCAACTGGGTAGGGGTATAATTTGTGAGAGTCTGGGTTATGTGTGGTGGATCTGGTCCTTGGGCAAGTACAACCATGGTTCTATCTGCATCAACTGGTAGCACTATCTTTTCTGGAGACCATGTTGTTACTCCCTTAGATACTGCCATCACCCTCTCCAATTCAAATGGCTGATAAACAAGAAAAGTAATTGAAAGTATAGACATTGTATGATAGACAGGTGCAATGGATAGTGAGGAATAAAAGAGGGCATGAAATAATTCATATTTATGTTGTCTAACCAAACAGGATAGCATGACACAATTTCACATATATGATGGCTAACTAAACAGGATAGCATGACACAATTTCACATTATGATGGCTAACTAAAAAAGATGGAAAGACATAGTTCAAAATATGAGACTATGTAAACAGGATGACATGATATAACTATATAATGTGTTTATTAAATAGGTTGGCACGCCATAATTCACATACATTCATGGATAGAATGCCATAATTCAAAATATGATGATTGTAAACACTAAACAGGATGAGATGATATAACTATATGATGTCTTTATTAAATGGGTTGCCATGCCATACTTCAGATAGATGATGTGTATGTACTATGTAAACATGATGGCATGATATAATTCAAATATATGATTTATATAGTAAGCAAGTAAGCAGATGGCAATCCATATATGATGTAAAAAATAAGAAATGCAAGACAACATGCATGACAAGGGTAATATAACCCTGCCAAGTTTGAGCATAGACCTCAGGGGGGAGATAGGACTGGTCATCAGTCTCTGAATCCTCCTCTGAGGAGCTCTCTGTAACCAGCAAGATGTCTGCTTCAGCAGGTAGCATTGTCTTCTCTGCATACCTTGTTTTCACTCCAGATACTTCCATCACCGCTTCAAATGGCTGATGCACAGGAAGAGTAGTTGAATATACAAACGTTGTCGACAAATGGAACACGTAATACAAAAAAATGATAGCATGATATAATTCACATACATGATGATTGGCTAAATAGCATGGCATTGCATAATTCACATATATAATGCCTTTGCAACAAGATAGCATTGTATAATTCACATATATAATGTCTTGCAACAAGATGGCAATGCATAATTCACATATATGGTAATTAGACACTGAACAGGTGGCATTCACACAAAGCATGTCTAAACTAATCAAATGACATAGCAATCCGAGACACCATACGCACGATATGAGCAACATAACCCTGCCAAGTTAGAGAATACACCTTGGGGGGATAGGACTGGTCATCTGTCTTTGAATCCTCCTCTGAGGAGCTATTTGTGACCAGCGAGATATGCGCTTCGTCAGATAGCATAGTCTGCTCTGAAGACCTTGTTTTCACTCCAGAATTTGCCATCACCGTGTCAAATGGCTGATGCACACGAAGAGCAGTTGAATGTACTAACATCATTGACAAATGTAATATGTAACGAAAAAAAAGGATGGCCTGATATAATTTACATATAAGATGACTGGCTAAGCAGGATGGCATTGCAAAATTCACATATATGATGCCTGGCTAAACAAGATGGTGTTGCATAATTCACATAAACGATGAATAAACTAAACAGATGGCATTCGCACAAAGGATGTCTAAACTAAGCAGATGACATATTTGATGTATAAAGTAAGCAATGCAAGACACCATATGCATGATATAACCAACATCAGCATGCAAGTTAGAGAGAAGACCTCAGGGGGTAAATAGGAATTGTCTTCTCCTTCTGAATCCCCCTCAGAACAGATATCTTCCTCTCGATTACAATCCGGAATGCGTGGAGGGGGGGTTGCCTTTGCGCCTACCATGGAGCGACATCTGCATGAAATTTTATTGCTACGCAAGGCTCGTCTCTTTTGCTCTACATGTTCAGTTCCATTGTTTACAATAACTATCATGCATAGGAATAAAACATAGTGAGATTATGTAAGGAGTGCATGCAGAAATCCAGAGTGATGGTAGCAACCTGTGGATAGACCCAAAACCAATAATAGCAGGCAGATAATGGCTTCAGTTAAAAAATACAGATAATGGCTTCTTTATTGTTTGTTTCCCACCCAACATGAAACTCATAGTAGACACCGGAGATTAACCAGGTAGTAGATAGATACTATTGATTGTGGCCCCGATATGTACCCCACAACCATTTAAAAACTCAAGTTTGACCATTAGTTTGGAGCTGACTTAGAGTCTAATCGGTGAACAGGATGATAAAGTAGCATGTAATATTAAGCGATGCATAACGTAAGCAGACACAAAAGAGTGCGACCTCTCTTGCGGACCCTATAGTCCTCGAGGTCATCTGCTTGGTTGATGATGGTAATGTAGTTTTCATGGCTGCCGACGGCGGGGAAGAAGATCTGAGGCGGCGAAAGACAGTCTGGAGGCCGGATCCCTGCTGTGCTGGACCCTTCTATCGTTGGAGCAGCTGAGCTGGGGTGGACGAGGCGCAGCAGGAGCGGGACAAACCACGCAAGGTTTTCTTTGACAACTATCTGTAAGAGAAGTAATTCTGTAAGGGCTCGTTTGAGTTGGAGGATTCCAACAATGCAGGGATAGGAAATAGACGGGAATAGGATAGGAATGCACGTGCAAAACAGAGAATTTAAAAACACGGGATTTCTGTCAATCTGGGTGTTTGATTCGCAACAATTGGAAGATCACGGGATGCAAAGAATCATGGTGAGATTAAGTCAAACCACAAGAAAATGTACGGTTATAATGCTATTATGCTACTATATCTTAGTCTTGTGCTTCATAAATATGAATTTGAAAAGGAGGACAAGTGAAAATTAAAATTCCTACATTTTTTCTTTCAAGGAGACACTAAAGGAACAAATCCGTGTGCTCAGTGGACAATATATATAACATGTAGAGTAAAAAAGAGATGCAACAAGTGTACAACCTCTTTGGCGAAGCCATGTTGATCTCAGCGTGATTGGGTTGTCCGGTGAGGATGCTCCAGCTGACTTTGCTGTCGGAGGAGGCGAAGAAGATCTTAGGCATCTGGAGATGGAGCCCGAGGTACTGCTCTGCTATGATGGAGGGTTTCGTCATTGGAGCAGCTCCGGTGAGTTGTATGACGACGAGGCTGAAGCAGGACAAGAGAGACAATGAACAACGTTAACCTGAGTGGAATTCTAATAGCATCTCCAATACATGACATAAAATACATAACCACAAAGTGCTAGATGTAAAATACATCAGCCGCTCATCTCTGAACTTAACTGTCGAAACTGAATTTAACTGTCGAAACTGAACTTAACTGTCGAAACTGAATTTTGCTGTCGAAACTGAATTTTGTTGTCGAAACTGAATTTTGCTGTCGAAAGTGAATGCACTAGCAAGGTGAGGCTACACGTCGGTCGACTGACTTTTTCATCTCTGGTCAGTCGATTTTGCAGCCATTGGATACAAAATCAAGGGTCTGTGGTTCATCTTCAACCTCCACCCCCCTGAGCCACCAGCCACCGCCGGCCAAATAGCATCCCCTGGCCGCCCGCGGCCGATGGTGCGCCGCCCCGCCCGCCCCGAAAACACTCCCCACCGCCGGTCCGCCGCCGCCCCGGCCATGCCTCTAGGCCCCCCGTGCCGAGCTTTTTCTCCGGCGATCCCCATGCCATCGCCCCGCCACCGCCG